>NW_015112964.1:104058-134568 GCF_001443285.1 Poecilia latipinna | reverse complement strand
TAGGGGGTCGCGCAGAAAATGTTTGGAAACCACTGGGGGGGCGCAGAAGAAAAAGTTTGGGAACCACTGCGTTAGCCTCCGAAGCTTCAGCAGATTTCTGTCTCTGAAAAAGCTGCGCTGTTTCTCTGCACAGGACAGCAGCGAAATCCACTTCAAGGTCAAAATGACGACACATCTAAAGAAGCTGAAAGAGTCCTACAGCCAGAGACAGGTATGACCTCTGACCCCTCCTGATCTGTGACCCCTCTTGACCTCTGACCCCTGGTGTTTTCCCGTATGCAGGGCGTCCCAGCGAGCACGTTACGGTTTCTGTTCGAGGGCCAGAGAATCGCAGACAACCAGACTCCCAAAGAGGTAACCAATAACATGGAAAACCCTGGAATAACCTGTAATGACCTGGTCCAGGTTAGTTCAGGTCAGTCTATCCAGGTCCAGGTCTCCCTGTGCTCTGCATATGGTTTGGGTCATTCCAGGTTTTTCCAGGACCTTCCAGGTTTTTCCAGGTCCAACATTAACACAGTCTCTGTCTATGTCCGCTGCAGCTGGGGATGGAAGACGAAGACGTCATCGAGGTTTATCAAGAACAGACCGGTGGACTTTGGACCGATTAAATTTCCAGTTTTCTCCTTTTTGCTGATTTTCTATTTTATTTTGTATGGATGTAATTTTGGTTCCGTTTCAAACCATCTGGATCCGATCGGGCTTCCAGCGCTGGACGTTAGATTTTACTGCTGGTGGTTTCAGGTTCTGGTTTTATCCATGTTTGTTGTTAAATGATGAAAATGTTTTTCTGGCTCTGAAGCAGTCGAACGTTTCTGCTTCTGAAAGGTTTAAAGTCTCCAAACGTCCTTGAAATATTCAAACTGAATAGAATCAGATGAAAACCAAATGCAGATTTTATCATTTTTTTCTGATTTGGATTTTATTGAAGTAAAAATCAGCTGATCAGTTTTCAGGGAAGAAACGGATTTACTCTGACAGAAGCTGAAATGGCTGCAGTTTGCTCGGTGGCCACCAGGGGGAGCTGGTGGTTTTCAGGTGATCAGCAGCAACTTGACCCTTCCCTGGCACAGAGATCTCACTTTGACCGGTTTCTGCGGGTCAAGCTTTCATTGAAATGACTGATTTAAACTCGGATCATGTTTTCACCTTAGCGTTAGCGCACCGGAATGCTACGTCTCCTCAGTTCCAGCTTCTGGAATCAGATTTTCTATTTAAGCTCGTCGTTTTAAACTCTGATGATGGAAATGCTTCCTCTGAGTGAGGATGAAGAGGCTGGCTGTATAAACTGGGAGATGCTTTCTCCACTGCCACTCGCTTCTCCCAGGTGGGGTTAGAAATGGCTCCGCCTCCTTCCAGGCTCATCATCATCATCATCATCAGGGGAACCGTGATGCAGATGGTTTGAAATTTTGGAAATGAGCTGTTTCTCTTTTTTTCAATAAAATATTTAAGAAAAGTCGACTTTACAGTTTTTTTAAACCAGTGTGTTTATTTAGGGGTAAACACAAATGCACACCACACTTTTCAGATTTTTGTCTTAAGAGATTAGGTCATTTGGACCCGACCAGATTTTCACTCTGTGTGAAACCACTCTGTTTGGGGAACTGACGGTCTGATGGGATCCTGCAGCTTAACAGGATAAAGATCACAGGCGCCAGGCCTCTGCTGGCAGATAACCTCAGATTATATTCCCAAGAGGAAACATGTTGAAGCTCCTTCAGTTTGGGATTAGCGTGCAGGAACTTCAGCTTCCCTCCAAAATAAGAGACCTGGGAATGTTGCATGATGTAACCTTTAAAACTGATTTCTCTGTTCATCTTAAATAAAAACGATGATTACACAAAAACTACAATAAGTTACTAGAAAATATGATTTAAATATTAAAATCACCTGGAGATAAATCAGGATTTGGCTTTCAGCAGCAAAACAATCAGCAGCAACACGACGAAGACGTAGAACCGGGCCTACTGGGCCTAGAGGGAAAGGACCGGGACCAGAACCAGGAGCAGGACCTGGTCTCTTCATGTCATACTTCCAGCTTCTGGAGAAATTAAGTCAATCAGTTCCAAAGCAGCATTTCTGTTTTTGTCCAAATTGTTGAAGCTGTACAAAGAAAACATTTGGAGAGTCGGAACTGAGAAACGGAGAAACAGATTTCGTCACGATGAGGTTTTCCCACATTGGGCCTCATGGTCAGGTTTCATGGTTTCAAAGTGCTAGTGGCAGCCGCTCCTCCGGCGGCGGCCTCTGCTCTGGTGGTGGCCTCTGCTCTGGTGGCGGCCTCTGCTCCGGCGGCGGCCTCTGCTCCGGCGGCGGCCTCTGCTCCGGCGGCGGCCTCTGCTCCGGCGGCGGCCTCTGCTCCGGCGGCAGGCTCTCTGTCAGGCACTTGAGCTGCTCCTCGCCCAGCTTGATTTTGTCGTCCAGCTTCCGCTGCTCGATGATGAGCGCAGACTTCATCTTGACGAAGTGGCGGTAGTCGTCCAGGTTCTCGGTGTCCAGGTGAGCCTCCATGATGGCGAACACCAGCCGCTCTCTGCGGTCCAAGTTCTCCTTCAGCTCCTTGGCGTCGTCATGCTGCCTCATCAGCAACTTCCGCTTCTCGGTCAGCGTTCGCTGGAGGAGGAAGGAGACGAGTTAACAATAAGACATTCTGGTAAAGCTTGTTGTAGCTAAAGATAGTGTCAGCTAAAGCTAGCTGCAGCTAAAGTCAGTTGTAGCCAAGGCTTGTAGCAGCTAATGCTAGTTGCAGCTAAAGCTAGTGGCATCTAAAGGTAGTTGTAGCTAAAGTTAGTTGTAGTTGAAGCTAATTGCAACTAAAGCTAGTGGCAGCTAAAGCTAGTGGCAGCTAAGGCTAGTGGCAGCTAAGGCTAGTGGCAGCTAAGGCTAATTGTAGTTAACGCTAGTGGCACCTAAGGCTATTTGCCGCTCAGGCTAATTGCAGCTAAAGCTAGTTGTAGCTAAAGCTAGTGGCAGCTAAGGCTAATTGCACCTCAGGCTAATTGCAGCTAAAGCTAGTGGCAGCTAAGGCTAATTGCAGCTAAACTATTGGCAGCTAAGGCTAATTGCAGCTAAAGCTAGTTGCAGCTAAGGCTAATCAACGCTCGTGACCTCAGCTGTCCCACCTTCTCCTCTGTGGGCGCTCCGTCCTCCAGGCTGTTGAGGGCGTTCTCCACCCGAGCGAGGCGTCCCGACAGCGACAGCAGCAGGCTCACCACCTTGTCCAGGTCGCCCACAAACATGCGGAACCTGTCGATCTGGTTGGGCTGGCAGAGGCGCCGGACGGTGGCGTCCACCTGCCGGCCCAGCGCCTCGTTGTCCTCCACATCTTCCGCCAGGCTCTGCCGCGCCTCCCGCAGCACTGCCAGTTTCCTGGCCAGGCTGGACATCAGCTCTTGCTAAAACCCAATAAATACGGTAAAACAACTTTTCTCGTCCGCTCTGCGGCGTCAGAGAACAGACTTTACCTTTTTACTGGCCAGATCACCGTCCAGCTCGTCCTCGGAGTCCTGCTCGTCCAGCTGCTCCTGCATGTCCTTCATCTTGATGAGCAGCTCAGCTTTGGGAGCCGATGTGTTGTAGTAGGAGGAGCTGGGGACCAGAGAGGCGGAGATAGAAACGTCCTCCTCTTCTCTCCTGAGGAACCACAGGTTGTCATCGTCTAAACTTTACCAGAAATCAAGACGTTCCTTCCCTCCTCTAAGTTCTCACTAAATGACCAAATATCACTGAATTAAGCTCAAAATTACACAAACAGTTTAAAAAAAACACATTTAATTTAGATTTACTACTGCACAGTCATTTCTCAACAGTTCCTGAAATGTAGTTGGTTATTCCAGCTGTTCTCCACCAGAGGGCGGACTAACGCCAAGCTGATGTTAGTTTATGCTGATGTTTTGGGACTAATGGAGAGTGTTAAAGCAGGAGTCCAGTCCTCAACCATCCTGCTACTTCTAGCTGCTCTCTGCTCCAGGAGCGTTCATCCGGCTCTGCACTCGGCTGGTAACGAGCGTTTTACCTGATCCAGGTGTGTCGGAGCAGAGATGTTGGGGACTGGACTTGGCCCTTGGCTTTAAAACAATCACCTCTTGTTTTTCTGAGTTTTAGGAACTCATGTGACTCTAAACGGTTAAAGTGTGATATTTTAGGAATAGCTGGTGGTTTGGACCTGCTGGTGCCGGGCGGCCTGGATCCAGTGGACGGCCTCCTGCGCAGCTGCACCGCCTCCAGGACCGGGTCTGGGGCAAACAGACCCTCCATCAGGTCCATGGTGGTCCTCCTGCTGCTCTGGTCCAGGATGTCCAACAGAGACTTGTTCCTCCCCATGATGTCCCTCGCCAGCTCGTCTCTCTTGGCGTCCTCCTCCAGGGTCCGGGCTCCATCGGGTTCCTGGGCGGGTTCTGGTTCTGGCTCCTGCCGGTTGCAGGTGCTGAACGGAGATGCCGGCTCTGCAGGCAGAGAAGACGGGCTGCTGGACTCGGCGCTATGCGGCAGCTGACCCCGCCGGTCCGCGCCGCCTTCGCTGTGGACGATCTGGACTGGAACCGTTCTCACAGGGCCGCTCGCCTCCATCACTGCTGGGTTCTGCGGTTCTGATTCTGACCTGCCAATAGCAGAAAGCGACAAACCTGAGAGAGAGGCCTGCGGTCTACCTCAATCATCTGGTACCAATAATGTTTTCTTTATTCATTTATCAGGATTTTAGTTCATTTATCACAAAGTCAGTTTTACAGTCCAAAGATATTTATTCTACAGATAAAAACCAAAATTCAGCTGAGAAATAAATGGATTATTGTCAGGAACAGAAATGTGTTTAAACTAGAACCTTATCTGACTGCAGTTATCCCCACTGATAACGTTTTCCTTCCTCTCAACTTTCCTTTACCATGTTGAGATCAATCTGTGAATAAGCTTTTCATGCGATTGTTCAGGGCCAAATACAACATTTCTGTATCAGCAATAAATTATTGCACGAGTTTCACTTTTTAATTCCAATTAAATGAACATAAATGAATTTCTTGATGAGGTTATGGAACAGCTGTGTCTGAAAGTGTGACCAAGTTAAAGGCTTAATGTATTCATGACTTTAATGGCGAATAACGAATGATTTAAAATGTAATGTATTCATGATTTAAACGGTAAATAACTTATAAATTAAAGTTTAATGTTTGTTATTCATGAGTTAAACACCGTCACTTTAAACGACTGAAGCTGCTCTGGGACAGGATCGATGTACCTGAGCTGCGGCTCCTCCTGCGGTTCGACAGGAGCCGACCGAGGTGAAGGAGACTGGGTCCAGTGCGGCGGCAGAGGACCAGTCCGGTCTGGCTGGCCGCAGATGGGGAGTTCCCTGGAGGAGGATGTAGGTTCTGGTCCTAAATGACTGGGCGGCGGCCCGGGCTCAGAGTTTGGACCGATGGTATCGGAGGAGAGGGAGGAGCCGGCCATGTTGGGTTTAGTTCTGTGGTCGGCAGCGCCTGGGAAAACCCCCGCGGTTCTGGGTACAGGGCTGCGGTCCGGCGACCCTGCCGTCTCTCTGCAGGTCAAAATTAAAACCTCATCAGAACCTGGAGGGAAAACGGTCGCATCGTCCTTCCAACAGAAACAGAGGAAATTTAACAAAATGTCTGCAGAGAAAAAACAGAAAAATGGACCCCAACTCGTATCTGAGACTTTTGTCTTGCGGTCCTGATCCAGAGGCGAACTAGTAAACTGAACACTTCACTTTATGGTTAATCTCTTTCTTCACCTTCACAGATTGAACCAACCCATCTTCCATTCCATCCCTCCATCATAAACAGATGAAGATCCTAAACTCCTTCACTTCAGGCTGAGATCCACTCGCAGCCTAGAGGAGGAAATCCTCCTTTTCTGGCCTCAAACCTAGAGGTACGTCTTCAAGATATTAATATCGTGAAAAAGTTTTTGTAACTTGTTGAGAATACAGTTTTGATTATTCTTAGCATTAATACAGTTAATCGTAGGTCATGTGAAAACAGTGGATTGAGCAGGATTAGCTTGAACAGCATCTTAGACGGCTTTAACTGAGGCCTGTTTTGTGTCGTCAGGGAGGAACGAGGCCATAAATCAACTCTGACACAGAGGCAGCGTCTGAAGCGAGCAGGCAGCAGAGGAGACATGTCCAGTTATCTCCACAGGGAGAGAAAACGCTAAAAACTTAAGGAAAAACAAACTAACAACACATAATTATGATCTAATTTGTAGGACATTTTTCTTAGCTATTAACAGCATGATTTGATTAGTTGTAGTTTAATTTGTAGTGTTATATTAACACCACTAGTAGTGTCAAACCCAGGCTAAACTGTAACATCAAACATACAATCAGAACTAGAGTAACATTAATTAGGAAAATGTCTAGAATGAATGTGTTTCGTATTGAAAATGTTCAGCTATACTTTATACGTGTCTTAATTCTTAAATCGCCGCTTTGATCCAAGAGGCTGGAGAAGTTCTGAACCGCTTTGCGGTTCCAGGATTTATGTCAATGTACAAATCACTGCAGAGATCTGTGTGTTTGGATGACTTGCTCAAACTCAAGGTAACTTTTCATTGAACCCTGCAAAACTAGAGGCTTTGTTCCAACTAGGAATTAGGAGTGAGTCCACATTTCAAAGTGGCGTGAGAAAAGCTTGCTGTGAAATGACCTTTGGTCTCCCTTGTCCAGAGAGAAGCGCTGTAGTTCTGAAATTAAACGGGTCTCAGAAGGTCATAAAACGTCCCAACTTAGTCATTTGAAACTGGTTGCAGCTGCACAAGGAGAGAACACGCCTTAATCGCATAAATTAAAAACAAGGAAACACCTTGTAGATAAAACTCTACACCCCAGAGGAACGAATCAGATTTGCTATTGCAGCCGCATGGCAATCTCCAAAAAACCCCACGTTTTTAGCCTTTTTCCTGTCTATTTTCTACTGTTCAACTTTCTCTCAGGTAATGCTGCTTAGTGTGTTTGAAGTGTCTGAGGTTGTGATGTGCTGCGGATGTTTTGGTTAGTTTGATTAAACTCTGAAACTCTGACGTGGAGCGCTGATTGTCATCTGTGTGGCTTTTGTTTTCACGCTCAGCATCACTGAATCCGGGATGACGAGAGAATAAAACGAGCCAGAAGTTTTAATAATTTAGTCTCTTAAACTCCTTTCAGAACGTAAAACTAATCACACATATGGGAAGTCTTTCAAGACTTTGTTGTTTGTAATTTTGATGAGTTTAGCTTTTAAAGAATGAAAACCCAAATTTAATGTCTCAGAAGAATAGAATATTGCATCCGATCCACTGAAAGGATATTCTAGAGATCAGGCGGCTCTCAGTAATTGGTTGGGGCTCCGTTAGCATGAATTACTGCATCAGTGTTAGAGGAGATCAGCCTGGTGGAGTTCAGGGAACACCTTTCTACCGAAACCATCCGTTACTTCTTGTCCTCATTGGGGTTTTGATGAGCAGAGAAAATTGGTGCACAAACCTGAAAAATTGTCTTAAACGTTTTGAAAGCAATTACTTGCAGATTCTGAGCACCAGACAGTAAACCTCACCTGGCGGCCAAATTGCTCCCCTGTGTTTGAGGATCTCTCCAATGAGAGGAAATCTTCTGAAAGAGAAAAGTCATGTTTAGCATTTCAAAGCAGAATGGACCAGATAAAATATCTGAATCAATTCACATCAACCTTCCTCATGACTTTTCACGAACACAGCAGTAGTTTGGTTTCTACATTTGGATACGTCTCTAAAGCTGTGCAGGTCTTCAACATTTGTCTCCTGTCCTGATGAAGGCTGGCATGTTTCTGAAACATCAAACCAAACATAATCTTGCTCACCTGTGTGTAGAAGTCTGCAGAAGGTGAGGATCTGGATCTCTCATGAATGCAAACAGCTTTCTCTTCTGCAGCAGCATCTAGAATGTTGTCCGCTGAGTGGCATCGCCCTTGTGTTTTGGTATCAGGAGGCTTTTTCTGCTTGTTCCAGGTGGCCTGGTACTCAGCGAAGGTACCCAGTCTCTGCTGTTCCAGTAAAACCTGCTTTTCTCCAGGACTCTGCTCGTCTGTGTGTGGCTGAGACTGATCGCTGTCTCCAGAAGGAAAGGTCTCTCCTGACTTGCTTGTGTCATCTTGGCTTGGGTTAAGGTTTGAACCATGACCTGACTCCAGCACAGGCCTGGGGAATGAAGGTTTGGTCTCAAAAAACTTTCTCTGTTGCTCTGAGCTGCTCTGGGGATCTCCATCCACTCCCACTTTGTCTATCTTGTCCGGCTCTGAGAAAGAATGTGTCCTCTTGGCCGGATGGAATCGTCTACGTCCCCTGATTCGCCCATAGGACGCTTTAAGAACCGGTGCCTCTGGACCCAGGGGCTCGAGGTCTCGTCTCTGGAAGGAGGTGGCCTGAAGGACTCTTGCCTGGGCCTCTTTTAAATGGTCCTTGTAGGTATTTGAGGAAGCAGACGCTTCCATGGACTTCCACTCTTCTGCATCATCTTCCTCAACCTCGTACATCAGGGCTGCAGCGCTTCGGCTCTTCTGCAGCTGGGCTCTCTTCTGCTGGATCTCCTTACGAAGGGTGGTGGCATAGCGGTCACTGCGACGACTTGCTTTCCCACTGCTGTTGGTTTCACAGACATCCTGGGTGGAAATCAGTGATGTTGTAGCAGCTGCTGCCTCCCTCTCTGCCAACGTCTGACTCTCTTGAGCCAGGAAGTGGAGAAGAGGAGTTTTCAGATTTGATATTCTGTGATCCTCTTGAGGCATCCACGGGTCTTGGTGTCTTGAAAGACCAACCTTATGATCAATACTCTGATGGCGAGTTTTCATCTCATCACTAGCTCTCTTTGAAGGTTCTTCTGTGCTTTGAAGAGAAGTTTCGTAGTACACACCGTTCCCATCGTGGTCTTGATTTTCACAGTGAGGTATCTGGGACTGAGGTGTAGCGTGTTTGGCCTTAGCGTTTGCCTTTAGGGAGCTGTGGAAACCTGACTCTATACTGTTCATCTGTTGGGATTTTTCCGTTTCTCCTCTCCATCCCCCAGCTTTACTCTGTCTGGCCTTTAACTCGCCAGTCTGCATTGGACGATGACCTGAAGGGCCAAGGTGTCGGCTGTGCCCTCCGCTATCCTGTCCCGTCATGGCTGCTGTGGAGTGCCGAGTGTGTTTTCGACTGAAGGCGTTAGAGGGCAGATCTTGGAGGCTCCGATAGTAGCTCCCAACACTTTGAGTCTTAGTTGGTGGAGCCGTCCTGGTCTGAAGGTAGAAGGGGCTTTCATCACTGCATTGCCTGTGGTGGGCAGGGGACTGGACATAATGCGGCTTGCTGACATCACTGCTGGACAGGGAGAAGAGCTTGTTGGGGTGCAGCTGGTTCTGAAATCGGAGGCAGTTCTGGTTGTTTTCTGTCAGCTTTTCAAAAGAACTGTCTGTTGGACCTTCAGAGTATGGAAACACCTTGGCTGCAGCAAAGCTGTCACTGTACAGAGGTAGTGGCGGAGGCGGAGGGGACTGGGGTTTTTTCTTCTCTGGTACCTGCCACATTGGTCCGACACCGGCTCTGCCTGGAGCGGAAACCCGAGATGCCGGCTGCTCCTCGCCCCGTGGGCCCTGCCAGCCTCCGTTCCCGAGAGCTGGCTGCAGGAATCTGTGTCGTTCATTCTGCTGAGGTCCTTCACTCTGAAGACCCTTAAAGAAAATGTTTTCAGTGCTGGTGCCTTTCCTGCCAGACATGCTGGAATGGAGAACAGGAGGACTGGAGCTGCCGGAGAAGCAGCTGAAGGCCGAGTCTCTTTTAGCTCCGGATCCAGAAAAGGCTTCAGAGCCGTCCATGTACTGAGGCGGAGAAAGACAACCCGGCGGGTACGGAGGGGAAGGACGCTCCAGTCTCTCCATGCTGTCCACTGAGCTAAGCTGATTGCTGTGTTGAGTCTTCTCAGTCTTAGTTGACTCTTTGGACCTTTTGATAAAGAAAACTGCTTGAACAACTCTTGAATCATTAATGGAGGAAAGCAGGAAGCCTACATTTCTTACCTGGCTTCATGTTGTGGCTGCCAGAGCGGCGCTGTGGCGGCCCGGGACCCAGCGGGCTCAGACTCCTCTTCTGTCAGCTTGGAGGAGTGCCAGGAATGGGGCCGGACGCCCGGCTCATGTTTCCTGCAGAGCAGAGCCAAAACGACGCAGAGCGGTTGACATCCAAACTAGCTACAGTTTTCATCAGGAAGATAAACGGCAGGAGTCTGCAGAGTTCAACAGGTCAGCTTTCTGCCACTTCCTCACTTCACTGGTTGCTCCAAGCACCACTTATTATTACTACCATAGTTCAGTTTAATTATAGGAAATAATTATGATTACATAAAAAAAAACTTTCAACCAAATTTATCATTTACACCCTAACAGACACAGAGCAAATGAAACTGAAATGATTTTTACTGAACGCACCCCTTGAAGCGGTTCTTCCTGGAGAGCATGGAGAGGAAAAGGAGCGCACACTTTCATTTGGTTATTTAGTCATGTAATTTTGAATAAAAATGAAACGTAAAGAAAGAGGAAACGGAAAGACAGACTCTACACGATGTGGCTAGACATGGAAACATCTATTATGCCTTAATAATATCATTAAAGATACCATGAAATAGATTTACAGTCCTAAGAAACGCAAAATCACATCACAACCACAATACAACCAATAAACATGTCATAAACATGTAATAAACATGTTATAAATATGTAGTTCTCACAGTGATCACCACTACAGCCAGTCGTTCACATGAACACCAAGCAGACTGGAGCGACTACAGGAAACACCTTCTATACCTCATGGAGCTGCGCAAGATCTTGGAGAGGAAATTTCTGGCCACATGAACCTCGTTTTCTGACGGCATTGTTCGCCGTGACACGACGTCCACCATTTCAGCCTGAAGGCAGAAACGTGGCGATCAATGGGAATGAAGCAGAATCCAGTTTGAAATCAGGAACATGAACTGGATTCACTCCAGTTGAGGCTTTCAGCACAAACAAATCAACTCCTTATCATTTAAACCTAAACTCCTGAGCTAAATACATCAATGATCAGTGAATCATTGTTTTAACCAAAGGAAGCTACTGGATGGTTTCCATGACGACCCGGGCACTCTCCTTTAGGAGTGTTAAATAATCTGTAAACCAGATTATTTCACTTGGCTTTGACATCAATAAAATGATTTTAAATTGAATCCGACTGGCACCAGATAAAGATGTGGAAGTTTCTGAAATGATTCCTTGACCTGTTAGTACTTTGACACAATGAGAGACATAGTGGAGGGCTTTCAAAATAAGAGGGGCGTGGCAGTCATTCACTTAGTTTTTGGTGAAATTGTCTGGTTTTTTAAAAGTTTATCATGGCCTGAGCCGAAACACCTGAGCCAGGTGAAGGTTTACCTGCCCTGGTTTCAACTTTAACTCCGCCAGGCTGCATTCTTCCAACAAAGGAATGCAGCCAGGCGTTTCCCAACTAAACTGAGACATCTGTACTGGCCATCTTCCAGTAGCCTGGGGCCTTTCCAGTCACTGCAGTGTGACACAAGATGTAAAGGCAGCTCTGGCTAAAATATCCAACAGATTGAAAACGGTGCAATGCATCTCTCCTGAGTTCTTATTCATAAAACTTAAATCCCTTCTGCTCCTCTGTGAAGCATAAAGTGAGAGCCGCATCATCCCAGGCCTCCACAAGGAAACCAAACGTGTTTCTGTGAGGAGCAGCGGCTCTGTTAGACCCAGCTCTGCTGGACCCGTCTCTATTGGACCCAGCTCTGCTGGACCCGTCTCTATGGCTCTATTGGACCCAGCTCTGCTGGACCCGGCTCTATTAGACCCAGCTCTGCTGGACCCGGCTCTATTGGACCCATTTCTGTTGGACCCGGCTGTATTGGACCCAGCTCTGCTGGATCCGGCTCATGAAAAGGCAGCAGTTTCCACTGAATTGTGTTTGTCTTCACAATAAAACACTTTCATCTTTCTGAGGCCGATAAAAACTGGAGAAATTAATAAATCCGACTGAGCAGAGAGCAGCTGAAATGCTGCCTTCTGATCAGACCTTCTGATCGTGTCTTCTTAGATGCCGCTATCACTTTGGAGGAAGTTTGGGCTGAAATTAAATCTTTGCCAATCAGAAAACGTCCTGGACCCGACGGGTTTCCATTGGAAGTTTTTAAGTCATTTTGGCCAGAGATTCAACCAATATTCATGTTAATGACATTTTGAGAAATGGCATCCCGCCTTCGTGGCGACACGCCTCCATCAGTTTGCTTTTAGAAGAAGGTAAAAGTCCCCTGGATTGTTCCTCCTTTAGACCTATTAGTTTGCTTAACGTTGATTATAAAATTGTGCCGAAAGCATTAGCCCGGAGATTGGAAAACATCCTCCCTAAAATAATAAACCCAGATTAGGCGGGGTTTATAAAGATGAGATATGGCACAGACAATACACGACGCGTTCTTAATGTTGTTCAGTGCCTTAATACTCACAAAGAGCCAGCAGTAATTGTTTCCCTCGATGCCGAGAAGGCATTGGACTGTGTTGAATAGCCGTTTATTTTTCAGGTGCTACATAAATTCGATCTGGGCCCAAATTTCATCAATCTGATTAAAAGCTTTTATTCAGACCCAACAGCCTCAGTGAACACAAATGGCCTGATGTCTGAGCCCTTCAAGACTCATAGGGGTTGTAGGCAGGTGTTCCCCCTTCACCCTTATTGTTTACATTGTTTATTGAACCTCTGACCGAGATCATCAGGACTAATCCGGATGCATCTGGAATCAATATAGGTGGTAGAAACCATGTGATGTCATTATTCGCAGAGGATATACATTTGAATATGTGCAATCTCTAAGATATTTAGTTTATTATCTGGCTCCGACTCCTCAGGTTATGATGCTATGAAGCTGGTGTGGGAGCATGACCTCGGGCTGACGGTCAACCCAGCAGATTGGGAGGAAATCAGGAATGGGATCTTCCCCAACTGCACCTCGGTTTCTATACATGAGCAGAACTTTAAATTCTTCTACCGAACTTATTATACACCTGTTCGCCTTCGGAGGATGTTTCCTGATGCTTCAGATCTTCATCATAAATGCAAAATAGATAGAGGCGCATTCATTCACTTATTTTGGTCTGCAATTGCATTACATTTTTCTGGAAAGCTGTTCAACTGATGATCCAAGAGAAGTAAATAGTTCTCACTAACTCCGTCCCTCTGTCTTTTTAATTACGCTCCAGACTCTCTACCTAAGGCAGATACTAAACATTTGCTGTTTCTTATTTCTGGCCAAGAAATGTAAACTACTGAGATGGTCAGCACCACAGGCCCCTGCAGTCGATATGTGGATATCACAAATCTCTGCTATTGTCTCAGCTGAAAAACTGACTCGTGATTTTCATCAAAAGTCGAACAGATTCTGGAGGATCTGGAGCCCAATGCAGTCTAACAGAGACTCTGATTTCAACTGGAGATGAGGACTGTCCTCTCCACTCTCTTTGTTATGTACTTATTTATTTTTCTTACATTCAATGTATTACTCATTTGGCTGTCCAACAGTTCGACTACTTTGAACCATGTCTGTCTGTCTGTCTGTGTTTGGCGTATGTAGGCTGTATGTATGTTTTTATGTGGACACTGCTGTGCTCCTTGTTGATTTGGGGAGGGCTGTTTCTGTTTACTTTTGTTGATGTTTACATAAAGTTCTGAAAATTAGCTTATGCTAATCCACAAAGTGGGAATTGGTGTAGCCAGTCTCCTGGGCCACTCAGCAGCAAAACAAGAACAAAACCATTTCAGCCTTGAACATTTGAAAGATCCAGACATTCGTTATCAGTTCGCCGAAAAGTGTCAGATAAGCAAAAGAAAATGGTTAACAGTGGTCAAATACACTCAGCCTTGTCAGCACAGGCTTTGCATTAGCATTAGCATCATGACCTGCAGCAGGTCAGCTAACCTGAGTCATTTAATCACAACACTTGGCCAGCGGGGTAAGAAATGTTGAGAAAAATCGACTGAAACGAGGAAGAATCAACATAATGATGGTTACAGATCAACAAGGTTCACTTTACCAAATGAGAAAAGCTGCTGAGAACGGCCAGAAACTCTAAACCTGAAGAAAAACACATCTGTGTCAAGCAGCAGAGTTCAAGTGACATTCAAACTTACCAACAATCCCAGAATCACTTAAGAGACTGGTCTCACTGGCCTCACTGGTCTCACTGGTCTCACTGGCCCCACAGAAAGCAGGCAGAAGTCTTCCTCCCTCCTCTTCCTCACCACCTTGCTATGTGCAGCAGATTTCCTTCGGGATTATAACGGGGATTTGAGACGAGGGAGGAGTTTCTGTCCTCGCTCTAATCTAGTGTTTGTGCAGCGAAGAGGATCCTGGACAACGTGAATAACGTCAAGTTATGAAAGTAAGAGTTGTGAACTCTTGCCATGGAGTGGGACGACTGAATGTTGTGACTTTAAATGTAATCTGAGATGAAGGAGTGAAGCTTTTAATCAGCCGGTCACATTCCATCGACTTTCTGTTTCCTCAACCTGCAGATTTTGTACTTTAGTTGAACGTCCAGCTCAGTGTGCTTGTCAGCAGAGAAAACACACAGAGGAATGTGTGTGTGTGTGTTTTCTCATCGTCGCCCTGCGGGGGAGCAGAGGTCACATGACTTGTTACTCATCTAGGCTGAAGTTTCTGAACATGAGTGACCTGCCAGCAGGTGGCGCTGTTTCCCTGCAGAGGACAGTGAGGGGAGCAGGGAGGGAGATCGCAACGCTTCAGCAACTTTCTGCTCTAAATTTACGCTCCTCTTCGCTGCTCTTGTTTCACCTTTAAATTGTTAATTTTTACTCGTTTAATCATTTTCTGCATTTGGATCAAAAAGCTTCAGATTTATTTCTTTCATCACCCTGATTGTCAGCAGCCTGTGGGGCGTGGCCCCCCACAGGGGCCCCCCACTACCCCTCCTGCCCCTATTGGCCCCATGGACACAAACACAAAGTGCCTCCATCATCACTGCCAGGCTTATCGGCATTAGCAGCAACAACAGGCGGCCCAGCTGGACCAGAACCTGCAGCAGAACCGGACCCCAACCCATCCTGATGTAGAACTGGACCCCAACCCATCCTAATGTAGAACTGGACCCCAACCCATCCTAATGTAGAACTGGACCCCAACCCATCCTGCAGCAGCAGAACCTTCCCAGCACCACACCTCGCCTCTTCGTGTTCTGGAAACTCAAATTATTGACAGAAAATATTCTGGATAAAATGCTGGAAAGCTTCATAGCTACTTGGCAGCCAATCCAGGAACAGCGTTCGCGTTCCTTGCTGCTGATTGGCTGAATGTGGATGTCAGCCATGATGGGTCCCACTGAGCTTGTTCACATTTTAATGTCATTAATCTGAAGTTAGCCGATGCTAGCTAATGATAGCTGGGCTTCACTGGAAAAATGTTGCTTCCTTCTGAATGTAATGACAAAAAAAAGTTTTTTTAATTTTTTTTATTTTTTACAAATATCAAATTATTTAAAACTTGGTTCATTTGATAGTCCAAATATGGAAATATTAAATAACTTTAGTATCAGGGTTATTAAGTCATGACCCCTTTAAGAGACGTTTTGATGATGTCATGGTTTAGATAAAACTACTTTATTGAGGTTGGCGTTATTAAAACAGATAAAATTAGTTTCAGCTTCAGCCCAGACTTTTAACAGAGTGATGAAGATCCTGTAACCGAGCAACAGGCCCAAACATTAACCCCGAATCGACACGCATCAGGAAACAAGACACATTACACCATCTGAAAGCTGAGCTCTTCTACTTTAGGACCTTTGAGTTTTAAAAAGTTCTGCAAACCTTTTGGTCGCGTTTGATTCCCAGCGCGGAAGAAAACCTGCTGCTCTCCTTCATCTGATGAAGCAGGAAGTACCTGCAGGCTTATCTCGTCTCAGCAAACATGTCCAGAGAGAGGGACAGACAGGAGCGCCTGCTCTGAGCTGATTGGCCGGTCCCACCAGGCCGGCCGGGCCGAACCACTGCTGCTGCCGGGGGCTCCGACAGAAACCCGGCCGCTCTGCTCTGGTCTCTGTTTGTTCTCTGACCCGCCCACATCCACCGCTTCCACAGCAACAGGTTGCTGCAACTCCTGTCCCTCTGCAGCTTTGAAGCCTGTAATTGGATTCAGGCTGTAAGACTGGAGCGGATCTGTGTGTGTAGCTCTATGTTGCACGGGACGGCAGAGCAGCGTGGCGTGAAGAGGCTCTTAGGAAGCAGTTAAAGATTATTCTTATCGACAAGCCTCGGGATCACTGCGACGAAAGCCGAACTGAGACGCACAAAACTGATTTTCACGAGAGAAAAAAGCAGCAGGACGTCAGAAACCAGCTGCAGTTCGACTGGAAGAACCAAACCGACCAATTAAAGACCCGACCAATTAACAAACCAATAGAAATCAGTCGTTTTTAAATGTCAGGTCTGGTAGTTTTCATGATCTTCACACATTTTGCATCAAATAACTTTGGTGTATTTTACTAACATCCCAGTATTTACTGGAATAAATAAAATTTTTACGCTCCAGACAAACGGAGCATAAAAATTTCTAAGTGGAAGAAAATCTCTCGTTTATTTTTACCAATAAACGTCCTGAAACGTGGCATGTATTCATACTTATCAAACCTCACTGCTTCAAAGATTCAGAGACTCTCATCATGTTCAATCTTTTCCCCCACAGATTATTAGTTGGATTTTGGTTTGAGCTTTGACTAGGCCGTTTTGAGGCTCCTTTTGCACAGCGCAGTGTGACGTTTAGTTTCCCATTATAGTTCATCCCAGCTGCAGAGAATGGGATCATCACATCAGCAAACACAACCTGCAGATGTTTTACTCTGTTGATTAATAAGTGATCAATAACTGTCGGCCACACAGTTGGAAAAAATCCAAACTTTTCCTTGGAAATGATGGAACTGGGAGAAACGATGGGTTTGAGTTTGAAAGTTTCCCTGAAGACGTTCTGAGTCGGTTTTCTGTCGTCTGAATTAAAGCTGCTGCTCTGCTTTATTAATCCCAAAGGGAAATAAAATAATACAAATGTCAAATGGGAGTATGGACACTTGTTAAAAATGTGGAAAACCATTTTTCTACAGAAATGTGCAAGTACTTGGAAATAAACAAAACAGAGTTCTCTTGATCAATCAGGTAGTTTTTTTTAATTCAAATTATTTTCTTTACCACATGGACATGAACAAATTGGAAACACTGAGTGTGAAAGACCAGAACAGGGCAAATTTATGGCATGTTGTCTTAAATTAGCTATATAACGATCAAGAGTGAAGAAATTGTTTTCTTTTGCAAGGGGTTTAACTTTATGCGCACCCTGTCAGTACAGGATATCTCCTAATTTTCAGTGCTTGAAATCAACAAGTGCAAATTCAAAATGATCCTTCTGCATGTCTATGCCTGCTTAGCCACAAGAATTAGCTTCAACTTTGACTGGTTTTTTTTAACTGCAGCTGCTTTAATTTTCTTGCACATTCATGTACAATGAACTTTAAATGTTGCTATGGGAAAACTAAACATAGATGGACATAAGGTAGCATGTAAGAGAGGCTGCTCAGATTTGTTCTTAGAGCCTCATAAGTAAAACACGGATTAATAGTGTTTGGAAAAGAGATGAGACATTTTGTTCAAAGTCATCCAGTGAAATGAAGTTTTGAGCCAAAATGTTGATCAGAACTATAGAGTGCTGAAACTTCCTTCACTCTGGGGGATACCTACTGGCAGAGTATGATTGAAGCAGGAATGACTGATAGCTTGATTTGACAAATACCTGAGAAGCTGAATAAAAAAGGATCCAGCATCCAGCAGCCATTGCACCTTTTGGGATTGATGCTGCGTGTTGATTCGACCAGCCTTGAGCTTCTTCGTTACAGAGTGTAGTTGATTGTATTTCCTCCACCACTTTCTGGAGTGTATAAATGGAGCCACTATATACAGAATCCATCACCCTGATGACGAGAGAACACAACGAGCCAGAAGTTTTCATAATTTATTCTCTTAACAAAACCCATAATTTTCTTGGTGTATTTTACAGTACTGAAAGGCAAGATGCTTTAGACATCTTTGACTCAAGCAGCGGTATCAACAAATAGACAAGCTCTGATGTCTCCAAGGACGTCCTTCAGCTGTAGTTATCCCTTTGACTGCGTCTCCTGAAGAACTTTTATCCGATCTTCAATGGTCTTTAATTCCTGCTGCAAAACTGAAACCTGAACAGACAAGGTGATAGAATATACATAAAATGAACTGTTACCACAATCACAACTCAAGTACAGACATGCTCACACGATAGAAAACAAATAGTTTTAATGTTTAGGGTTTTAGATGCCAAGAAAATGACAAAACACCCGGGGCCTCAAACGTTGTGCACACACAAAAAATGTGTGGCGCAAAGTTGTACCCACAACTCGACTGGTTTTAGATCTAGAATCAATTAAAAATGAACGGAACGCGACAGTAAATGTTCAGGAACTGATTGGCTTCTTCTTGAAAATGTGAGGCGGCCATGCAAAACTTTTCTGTGGACAATAAACTACGAAGCACCAGAACCCGCCTAAGTACACTGAACGCTGACTCCATTCACTGTTATTTGGCATTAGTATCATCAAAACCAATGTTTTTAAAATAATTTTAATCTTTAGCTATTCAAACTTAGAAGATGCTAAGAAACTAATATCTTAACCAATAAATGCACAACAATTTAATTCTAACATCTTACATTTTATTTGTCAAATTTTCCTGTTCTGTAGAATTAGGCAAATCTTATTAAGACCGTAAGAAAATAAAATAACCCAATTTAGACAAAGTGGATTTTTTGCTCACCTTATTCTCCATCCGTTGTCTGATATCTGCTGGAGTTTTGGTTGGATTGTTGGAAGACTGAAGTTTGCAAAGACTTTTTTCCAGCTTTGGAAGAAGCGTATCTTTCCGCTGAGAGAGATGCCGGATCAGTTGCTCAATGTCAACTGCACTCTAAAAAAATAAAAATAAAAACAATCAATCAGAGAATCTCTGTAGACATATGGTAACACAGAGGGGTGGGCATATATTCATATTGTCATTTATTGTGATAATGTTTTTATCACAATATCAATTTTGATTTATCGTTGTCACAATAAATTCTAGGCTACAAAGCGGTGCAGCTGTTAGCGCCATTGCCTTGCAGCAAGAAGGTCCTGCCTTCTCCCTGTGCAGGCGTGGGTTCTTTCCAGGTCTTCCAGGTTCCTCTCACAGTCCAAACACATGACTGGCAGGTTGATTGATCTCTCTAAATCAATCAACCTGACTGATTGATTTAGTCAATCAGTCACACCCACACGTAAATCATGCATTTACATGTGGGTGTGTAAATGCATGATTGGTTGTCCTGAAATGGACTGGTGACCTGTCCAGGGTGACCCTGCCTCTCGCCCGCTAGAGAAAAGCACCATCCTTCACTTCACCCATTGTCAATAAGGTTGTTATGGATGGATGAATGGACAAGAAAGTCCAACTAGAAAACTTCCTAAGAAATTCAAAAGGGGCCTGCCAAAGTGTGCCCATCTGTTGGAACCCAGCATTGTGATCTGACATGAATCAGCGAAACAGATGCTGAAAATGAGTAACAATGCTAAGATAAACCAAAATGTAGTCATTGTAAAGACGCTGTTGCAGTAACCGATGCGACGAAAGATAAAACATGGATGAGTTTCTGTAGATCTCACTGAGACATTAGTCCTCTAATCCTGGAGATGTTCTTCAGATGACAGAAGCCCGACTTTGGAACTGTCTTTATGTGGCTCTGAAGGTTCAGGTCAGAGTTCATCACTACACTCAGATTTCAGGCTTGACTGCTGGTTTTAGATCTAGAATCAATGAAGTTGTGCACTGACTCTAGATGGTTCCTCTTTAGATCCAAGGATGATAACTTCAGTTTTGCTTTTGTTCAGCTGGAGAAAGTTTTGGCAAATCCACACATGTTTCTGTTCTAAGCATCTGTTCAGTGATTAACTGGGTTTGGAGTCACCTGGTGACATCATGATGTAGATCTAATGTAATGTTTGCATCATCTGCATAGTTATGGAAGCTAATCCTATCTCCTGTTCTACCTTAGCTAGTGGGAGCATAGATATTAAATAAGAGGAGTCCTAAGAAAGAACCTTTGGGTACCCCGCATGTGACTTCTGTCTGCTTTGATGAGAAGTTTCCTACAAAGAAATCTCTGTTCTTTATGTAAGATTCAAAATCTAATATGTCATGGACAACAGTGTCAAAAGCTGCACTGAGGTCCAACAGAACCAGCACTGTGGCTCTACAACAGTCTGTTTATATGGATGTCACTGAAGACTTTGACTAGGCAGAGTTCAACACCCAAGATAAATAAACAAAATAGCAGCTCAACCATGCAAAAAGCTGTTTGGTCATTACAAAGAGCTTGATTGCTGTAGCTTTAATAAAGTTTATATAACATAAGATACATCAGGATGAATATGATACACACTTGGATGTGAAGGTGTAGCTGACATGTGTGGTCCACCACACCAACGAGGCATCCTGCAGGTGGAGCAGTGGAGTGGACGGAGGGAAGGTGGCCATCTTGATCTGGACAGTAGATCTGGAGGCTTGAGATTTGACTTAAAGTCCAAACAGCTGAGCCAAAGCGAAGAAGTGTCTGGGCCTGGCTTGGTGAACACACGGCCCACACTGAAACCATGTACAAGCAACATGCAGATATATTAGCTACTGAATTTTACCCTTCTTCAGGAAGGGCTTGAATTAAAACATACCAAGGTTTACATGTACAAGTGCAAGCAATCAACCAGACATGTCAATGTTACATGATTATTAATCTGTTGACTTACTGACAGGTCTTTCTTTAACTAGGCCACACTGGGCTCGCAGAAAACGTGCCACTCGGACAACATTCTGAACCAGCAGGAAATCTTTCTCCTCCTCAGGAAAATACCAGTGAGCCTGGAGAAGTTAAATAAGAAAACAGTTGAACTACATATTTACATGCATGCACTGTAGAAAAAGATGTTTTGTCTCACTGCATAACATTAGATCAGATTAAACCTTATTATTGCTTGCTAAATGCCAAAGCACTGACTTAAACTGTTCCATATCACTGCATCCTCCCAGGCTGCAGAGATAAACTCTGTTGCAACCATAAATATATTATGTGAACCATGTAAAATCTAAGTATTGATTTTGAGGCAAGAAAAATAATCAAAGTTTTACCAGCTGAGTGGATCGGGGGTAGGGCTGCAAACACAAGCTGGTTTGGGCCGTGGCTCCGGGTCTGAATGGTTGTAGTCTCTGCCACAACTCTTCGGTGATGAAGGGCATGAAGGGGGAGAACAGAGCCAGAGACAAAGACACACAGTGATAGAGAACCGTTCTGGCCTCCTGCTTCGTGTTGCTGCTGTGGTCTTTGTCTGTCAGGACCTCAACTCCCTCATTCTGCTTCAGCACCGGCTTTACGGATTCCTTCAGGACAGAAACGCAGAAACGACAAAGGTTACATTGTCATTCTGAAACATGTTTGCTGTACCACTTTTAGGGAAAGCAAGATGTCTCAGCATTCTTCACCAACAACCATGACAATATTAGTTATCAATCTGGGTTTTTCAAGCTAAGCACACACATCTGTAACTGGTCGATATTACTCTGTTTGGACACAGAAGCAGAGTGGTTACACTCCTCAGCCTCCTTGGTAAGGTCTACTCAGGTTCCAGCGGATAGTCGAACCTCAGATTCAGGAAGAGCAGTGTGGGTTTTGTCCTGGAACGCTGGACCAGCTCTACACCCTCAGCAGGGTCCTGGAGGGTTCTGGGAGTTCGTCTAACTGGTCTACACGAGTTTTGTGGACTTGGAGAAGGTACTTGACCGTGTCCCTCAGGGAGCCCTGGGGAGGGTCTGGGAGTACGGAGTACCGGGCCCTTTGATATGAGCCGTTAGGTTTCTGTACGACTGGTGTCAGAGTCTGGTCCACGTTTCCGGTGTTCTGTTGATCTGTGCTACCCGTAAATCCGTCCCACCTTGTGGTAATACACATCGATGCTACGTCACATACTGCTTACTCAGCAGATTTCTTATAAATACGTCCTACCTGTGGAAGTTTCGCTTCATGTGTTTTATTTCATCGCAGATTACGGTAAGCTTTATTTAATCTATTTTATACCTGGCTTTCATGAAGCTGCTGTGTTACTTCATGTTTTTAGTTTACATGACAGGCAGCTTGTAAATATAATGGCTTTAGTTTGCCGTCTGTAATGTCTGTAAACAAGTCATTGTTTGGCGGTTAATCAGGAAAAAATACGTTGTTTTGTGGGCTGTTTTGTCCCTTACACATTTTGTTATTATTAAACTTTGCTAAATAGATGTTGGTAGTGATGTGGGACTAAAGCTGTGTAATATTAATCATATCCTATCATTTCAGGAGCACAGTGACCTGCGCAGCTCGGTAAACACATTGTGGATCTGATAACAGACATACATCGTCTTAATGCGCAAAAAAGAGTTGTGGTGATCTGTATTAGTCTTTAATTCCAATAAAAACCTGTTTTCCCGTCTGATACTGTTTTACTCTTACCAACGCCTCTGTATTTAAAATATTTTTAACAGGTAGGATATTCTAGTAAAAGAATTAGTGATTATTACATCTATAGCTTTTCATTTTAAACGGGTAGGATATTCAGATAAAGGAAGTGATCTCCTTGTGGTTTCCTCATGTATATAAATTGTTCCAATGTTAAACTAAGCATAACTTCAGCTTCCACTCAAACAATGTTATCCAATGTATTTAACATTAACACAACCTGCTGCAGTTTTCTGTTTCTAAACATGACGGCAGCAGGTTTAGACGGGTAGCACCGACAGACTTAGCTATCAATCCGTGCTACGGTAGGAAAATCTGACGAGGTAGCACTGATAGTCAGACCACCGCAGTAAGTTGGGCTCATTTCTGGTGAGAGTTCGACTGCCACCGATTCTGCTCATTACTTTTATGGACAGAATTTGTAGGTGCAGCCAACGTGTGGAGGGGATCCGTTCTGGTCGTGATCTACAGCTTTCAGTGGAGAAGTTCGCAGTCGAGCGTGAAGCAGCTGGGATGGGGATCAGTGCCTCCAAATCTGAGAGCCTTCTCCGGGTCGGGGAGGATGCCCTTCCCCAAGTGGAGGGAGGAATGAATGAATGAATGAATGAATGAATCAATGAATGAACAGGTGGGTGGGTGGAAACAGAAGCTGAAATCTACCAAGATTGAATATGAAACGTATAAATATGCCTTCATTAGCCACACCCTGTATTTAGCTTAGCAAAGCTCAAACAACAGGGTAGATTGTACCTCACATAGTTACAGTCATTTCCATTCACCCGTTTCTGATCGTCACAATAAGACAGACCTGTTCTCCCGTATGAAAATCGGCTCCTTACCAGGTAAACATCACACAAGTTGTACAGCCAGAAGGAGAAGAGAGCAGATGTGACATTATGCAGCTCATAAGCTTCAAACGCCTGCTCACACTGCACAACTGTGCTGTAGAGTCTGGAACAGATCCACCGCTCCATGCTGTTCAGAGGAGTTGTCTAAAAGAAGGAAAAGGAGAAACACTCTGAAGGCAATGTTAGCACAAAGGTTATTATCAGCTCCATCTCGCTCCCAGTTGACTTTTATCCATTCAGTGTCCATCAATGGAATGGATAGACACAGGCAAGATGGAGGAATGAGAATTAGAAGGTAACGAGGAATTACAAAAGTATCAATGAGCAAAATCCAGCACATCCACTTCACACACAAGAGAGAGAAAATATGTGCATGAGATCTGATCGTCTAGTTTGAATTCACCAGTACATCAGTGGCTGAACGTTTTAGAGGCCATTTTCAGAAATGCTGCGTCTTTTTGAAACTTTTCCTCATTTCTATTACCTAGCATAAGAGGTTTTATGTAAAACAGAACAGATCATATTCTCTCTTGCCTCTCAGATAAAAGTTATCAGAGTTTCTTCCCCCACCTCCTCTCGCTCCTCTTCGGCCTGTGAATCCCCCTGTGCTGCTGAGAGATGTTCTCAAAATATATGCTGAACATGCTTGATAACTGTTACAGTAACCATTAAAATAACACATCTAAGACTAAATTCAATCTCAAATTGTAGGTTCTCTCTAAAACTGCTGAACAGTTGAAAGCATCGTCTTAAAATGTCTCCATTTACTCAGTGTGTTGAAGAAAAGTCTCAAATGCATTTTAAATTTACATATTTCCATTTTAGAAACCAAAAAATATTTAAAAGCCTGAAAACACACAGCAGTCTCTTTCTTTCTTAGTCTTTTGCCAATGAAAACCCTTTTGCTTGGTAAACAAAGTATTGATCAACAGATTACCACATCGGGAACGGAGCTTTTATAGTACAAATGATAGACACTTCCATTGATAGTTGAGACAAATTGCTGTTGCTCTGGTCAATATAATTTTTTAACATGTTCAGCAACCAAACACAAGGGGGAGGAAAACAGGAACAATGACTGACATTAGGTGACATAAACACAAAGTTTAGAAATCACCGTACCTCTTCAAGTGTTCCCACAGGTGTGTTTTCACCAACAACTCCCAGCGTGAATCTCAGGGTCTGCCACATCTTATTACAGAAGTTTCTGAAGAGAATAACTTGAGATACGGACAAACTAATGGGTCCACCTAATGAAGAAACAGACACATATATTTATTAGTCATTAAGGAAGCACAAACTTTATATTGTGTATGTCTTAACTCCTCGTGACATTAAAGTCGTTTCATGCAAATGGACATTTGTGCACCAAGTTGTCCTTACACAAAGATGAATACAGTTTCATCTACGATAAACAGTTCTGAAAAACAAAACAAGAAACAATATTTTGTACAAAAAGAAACTACAACAATTTTTAATGCAGGTTTGCATAAAGGTAAGCAATATAGTGTACATTAAATCATAGTTTCAAAATGTAAAGGCATCCAAAAGAATGAAAATGAACAATGGGAAACATTTTAAAGAAAACTGTTCCAAAATTTCCAAATTAGAGACACACAGGTGGCCAGAAAAAGTCTTTTTAAAACAACATGGAGTCACGTTGTGTCTTTGAACCAACCACAACTGAAATTAAGAAAGCTGCATCAGCAAAATGAAATCCAGACGGCATTGTGTGCCAAAGCCAATCAGTGTGGAGTTATGAGCAAATGTAGGATTAACAGACTTTTCATTTACACATGAGGATTTTCTGGCTGCATGCTCAGACTTATACATTTTATCTGGGGATAAGAATTTCCCACATGTGCTGTTGTGCTCTCTTCAGCCATTTCTTACAGAGAAGATGGTTGTGAACAAGTGACAGGGAGGCTTTGAAAAGAAAATCTGCAGATGATTTCATAACTTAAAATGACTGTGTTTGTATGACCCTTAACCATTTGGATTAGTTGTTGTGATGCGTGCTGTTTGAACACACAGCAAAACAATGTCAACAATGAGCAATTGTTGCTCATTGTTGCAATCTTTGAGCAATTGCTCAAAGACTGTCTGTACCCTGTGTCTGTACGCATGCATGTGCTTGCTTGTCACTTGAAATTGCAAAATGTTGCAATGGTGAGAAGAGAAGAAACACCATAGCAGCCAGGAGCCGAGAGCCTCGGCTCATTTGTTCTGGACAATGACAAAACATATTAAAACACTAAATTTTAGTAAAAGTCAATCTCTTGTGACCCATTTGAAGTTTGAAAGGTGTGTACTTAAGAAACATTCTTTTCACAAAACCTCTAAATGAACAAGTGAATAAATAACAGGCTTGATAGCTGCTATTTCATGAATGAAAGTAGTGAAATAAGTGGAGTATCCTTTTAGAGACAGATAGGGGATGGGAACTGAAAGAGTGTATTGACGTGCACATCGAGTGTCTCTGAGCTTTCAAGGACATGACTTCTTAGGACTGAGGCTATGCTGCTATATTTTATGATCCTCTTTGGATAAAGAGTCCAACAAGAGTCAAAATACATCACTTCACCTGAAGAGATTCATCACCTGTCTGTCAGCCAATGAAAGTACTGACTAAGGTTTTCACTATTTCCTTAAAACGTGGCTTTATCTCTCTAGTCAAAACAGCTTTTTATTTCTGTAACACTACCTCAATTGTGACTCTAGACAAGAGATGAGCAGCTTACCCTGCATGTTGTGGGAGCAAAGGGCAAACCTCAGAGCATCTGTCCCACACTGGGGTATCCCATTAGGATAGTCTGAACTCTGTAGGAAGCAGAAAGATCTGACAAGTAAGAAAAAGCAATGACTGCACGCAGCCAGGCAAACAGACTGAAGAGTATCGGACCTGAGCTTTCAGAGCGACTAGTTGCTCCTTTGGATCGAGGTTTCCTTCCTTCACTTTCTCCTGAAGTCTCTATAAGAACAAAAACAAAACAAGATGAGTTTTACTTTACAACATCTTAAGAGAAATGGTAAAGAATAACCTCAATATACAATCACTGTTATCATATCATGTTATCATTACATAGTAATTTATATTCACTCAAGTGGAAAAGAAAACGCAGTCCTAGAAGTGCATAAAATTGCTGTTTGTGGCTAATTTTTATAGAAAATATTATATTTCCTTCCTTCAGCATAGTCACACATTTCTGAAGGTATATAGGAAAAAACACAAGAGTAATATTAACAGCAACGTGTGTCTAGAGTCAGGAATGTGTCTCACCTGGAGACTGGCTCCATGCATTACATCTAATGGGTCAATGACATTTCCAAGAGATTTACTCATCTTCCTGCCATATTTATCTCGTACCAGGGAGTGAAACAGAACCTGAAAGACAGGACAGAAAGAAAAAATAAATGAATTAGTCGATTCACCTCATCCATCACAGTTAATACTAGGTTTGCTTTGAGCAACTCAGTATTCTTGCGAAACCAACCTGTTTAAATGGCAGCTGTCCAGTCAGTTCAGATCCCAACATCACCATCCTAGCAACCCAAAAGAAGATGAGGTCACTGCCAGTCTCCAGAAGAGAGTTGGGGTAGAAGCGCTGGAGGTCAGGGGTCTGGTAACAAGTGGGATTTCCATGAGAGATCTGAGCTTTCAGGAGTGTAGGTGTAATTCTGTTAAGTACCTTTTCTGGCCAGCCAAGCATGGTGAAAGGAAACAGTGCTGAGGAGAACCACGTATCCAGAACATCTGGGTCTGATTCAGAGATTAATCCCATAGTGAGAACAGTAAGGATTAAGAAAACAGCAGCATGCTTTTCATCAAGCTGTTAAACTTCACTTAATGTAGCAGTCCAATACAGAGTCCCAGTTGACGGCGTTTTAACTAAAGTCCTAAGGGTTAGAAAAGGGGTTTTAATGTTTTTCTTTTATTGTTTATTCAGTGTTACATGACTCAGTGTTTTAGTTTTTAATGATGTAAAGCACTTTGAAATGCCTTGCTGCTGAAATGTGCTGTACAAATATTTTTCTTTTGATTTGATGTGTTGTGCTTGTTAACAAGCAGCGACATTTTTCTATCCCCCCAATAGCCTGTGTTGTGTGACACAAGAAGTGTTGGCCTAACGTTGCCGTCTGTCCTATGGGGCTACAAGTGAAGGGCGCCCAGCAATAGACCCCCTCCCAGCCTATTGCTGGGTGAAACCATTCCATTGTCTGTTGCTTTTACAATGGAAACAGACAAAACGGGGCGGAGCGCCGAATTCAGTAGAAACAGGGAATAAGAGGTAGAACCAAGAAAAAGAAAAATCCTTCAATAATCTAATCTAATAAATGCAATGAAGGATGTTACCCTGTCGCAAAGTGATGTGTTCTGGGCTCACTCCATATTTTACAGCGGCTCGTTGTCGGGCCTCCTCTTCACTCCTCCCCCAAACCCAAAGCTCCTACCACAAACAAAGTAACAGTTACTCAGCAGGAGACAGAAATATGGCAAAGGATTATACTGTTAACACAGACAAACATTACTACAGCTTTTACAAAGCTATTGTTTTCTCTGTGTGAATGTGGGCTAAATCTCAATACAATGCATTAGTGCCATTTTCCAAATAACAAATCACAGACCAACCTCTTCTTCAGTTGTTGAATTGGGAAGCTGTACTTGGTAAGCAGGGATCTGATGACCCCACCAAAGCTGCCTGGATACGCACCAGTCACTGTAGCGTAAATAGCAAACAAACAAGGTGTTGAATTATTCAGTTACCATCAGAGTGGAACCGTTTCCTCTGCACACAGAGATAATGTTTTCCACATGTGTACTGAAGTTCATCAAACTTAAAAATCAGGACATCCCACCTGATGCTGGACAGCCAGTTCTTCCACATCTTGGTGTAGTAGTGAGGGATGATTTCTAATTGCCCATCCTCTACAGCCTGCCAGCACAAATCGTTCTTTTTAATATTTGAATGTTAAATGTTTGTAAAGACTTTCACATTAGAATGCCAAGACCTCATTACCATAACCATAATCATCAGAGGGTTAGTAAATTATCAGCGTTTCACATCCACAAACCTACCTCTATTGCTTTCATAGCCATTGTGTCACAACGGACAAACCACTGCTTTCTTAGAAGTGGTTCAATGATGTCTCCTGAGCGACTGGGAATCAGAGGAGAGGAAATAATAGGCACAAAAAGTTAGGGGCATTATCGCATTAGTGAGGTTATGATCTGATAAAGTTTCTCTTGTTTTTGGTCAGCCACAATTGCAAATATTTACTAAATCCCACAATAAGAAGAAAAACAATATGTCAGAGATTTATCTATTAATGTCTTCACAGAGGATTACTCTCTCTAAATAATGAGAGAGAGCACAGATGATGATGTCATGGCTTTGGAAACTTCTGATAGGTTTGAGTCAACTGGTTGTTTGACCCTGTCCAACCATCATATCACTTAGGAAAGAGATTGGTTCTGCATCCCAAAGAGGAGCAAGTTTAGCTAGAACATTTTCTATTTGTCCCCAGAACAAAAGCCTTTGTATAGATGCTAGCTGAAGCTGTGAAGACAGAGTCATCATCCACAGTGAAACAAGTGGGCCGAAGGGTCACTCTGCCAGGAAGAAGACATTACTTCAAAACAAACATAAAAAATGCAGATTCATATTTGGAGACATGCCCTGTGGTCTGATGAAGCTGAAGTGGAAGTGTTTTCCAAAATGGCCATTGTTACATCTGGTAGAATAAGGCTTGTATGCCAGAGACATGTTGAAGTAGCATCTAAAGACATTAGCCAGGAAGTTAAAGCTTACAAAATCAAACTCGGCATTCAACCAAACTGGTTACAAAGTGACACCAAGTCAATGTTTTAGCGTGGCCATCAGAAAGCCCTATGCAGATCAGAGAAGGTGTGTGTGAGTGAGGCGTCCTGCAAACCTGATATCTCAGTTCTGTCAGGAGGAATGAGTCAGAAATCCAGCAAACTAGTAGAAAAGCTTGTAGAAGGAAACCCAAAACATCTGACCCGAGTTAACTTAATCAAAAGCAGTGCTACCAAGTTGTAGGGAAATGTGTGTTATCTTCTAATTTTGAAGACACTAACAAATAATTATCTTGTTGTTGTGCCACCTCAGTGTTTAGATCAGGGGAGGGACGTCCTGCAGCTCTGTGTCCCTGATTATAGACAACTGAAAGAATTGCCTTTACTGCCTCCCTTAGCATGCAGTGAAGTTTTTCAAAGACCTTCTTTTCACGTCAATATTTGGTTCAGCAAAGAAACATCTAAACTTTCTACCTCACCAGCTTGGCACCAATGCTTTTGATGATCTTCTGAGACAAGGCAGCACTGTCTCAGGACCAGCTTTCATGTCAGCAGTAATAAATCCAGACAAATGTTCAGACTCTGTTGAGCGTCGTGTCTTTTCTACTACCTGCAGATGGGTAAAGTCATGGTGTGATTCTTCTTTCCTCTGAAAAGTTTCTTTTCAACAAGAGCATTCACAACCAGCTGCCTGGCATCAAACCGCTTCACACCCTTTAAAGAAACAAAGAGAAACAATGTGTGATATGTGACAGAATAAAAAGAAAAGTGAGACGTTCACCACTTCTTTGAAAGCATGAACCTAAGGTGACTGCATTTTATAAGTCTTAGTACTTCATTATGTTTAAACTGAGATAGCTAAGAAATTAACAATAACCATACATGCTCAACACTGGTCTCAACACACATCTATCTAGGCCTGTCACAATAACACATTTTGCTGAGCGATTAATTGTCTCAAAAATGATCGCGATAAACAGTAATATTGTTTAGACCTTTTGACACTGATTTAATGGAAATGACTAATAATGCATGCAATTTCCTGCCAAAGATAGATGCACTTTATTTTCAAAAGAACACTAAACACTGGAACTGATAAAAAATAAACAAAAATAAAATGGATTCTCAGTCTCCATTAACAAAAATCTACTTGAATAAAAACTAAACAACATGAAATCAAAGTGGAAATAAATACTGCATTC
>NW_015112964.1:76073-100232 GCF_001443285.1 Poecilia latipinna | reverse complement strand
GGAGAGCACCGGAGTTGAGCCTTTTTTTCATTCAGTGTCGTCAACAGGAAGAGAAAAAGGCCGAACAAATAATAAAGCCGATAAATTAAAATGAGGTCGATAAATTAATTCATCGTGCGATTAAGTGATTTATTGTTTATCGTGACAGGCCTATAATCAATCACAATGATTTTCCTGCACCTCCAACCACTGTCCACACAACGGCTCCATAGTCCCATCTCCACTAATGACCGAAGGGCGGGGCAGAGAATGCTTCTGTGAAAGTTGGAAGTCCATAAAGTCATGAGCAGGAGTCACCTTCACTGCACCTACAAAGTTAATACAAACAACAGGTATTACTCCACAAAATCATATATGATTTAATGCTCTTTGGCTCAGACACGACTCCACTTCCTGCAGAGGCTGAGAAGAGCCAACCTCCCTACATCTGCTCTCACCACCTTCTACAGGGGAGCCATTGAGAGCATCCTGACCAGCAGCCTCCCTGTCTGGAACCGCAGCTGTCAGGCTGCAGACAAGAAGGCACTCCAGAGGGTGGTGAGGACCGCAGAAAAGCTCATCAGATCACCTCTACCGGCCATTCAGGACCTTTACACTTCACACTGTTCCAAGAGAGCAATGGACATAAAGAGAGACTCCTCTCACCCAGCACACACACTGTTCTCCCTGCTACCATCAGGGAAGCGCTACCACAGCTTGCAGTGTCACACAAGCAGACAGGGAAGCAGCTTCTTTCCACAAGCCATTAGACTCAGCAACACATTGAAGTAAACTAATGAACATTTCATAGACATTTCTTTCACACAACACTTGCACTTTACTTTTTGCACCTTGCATACAGCATCTACATTACCTGTATGTCCACTGATTATACTTCTGCTGTTATGTGTGTGTGTGTGTGTGTGTGTGTATTGTCCATCATTATGTTAGTCTTCTTATTGCAGTGTGTGTGTTTGTGTTTATTGCACATGTCTGTATCAGTGTGAGGGTGTGTGTGTTTGTGAGTGAATGTGTCAGAGCGAGAATGTAAACTCGTATCAGTATGTTAGTTTTTACTGCACATTGTGTGTGTGTGTGTGTGGGGGGGAGGGGTTACTGTCAATGTCTCATTTATATGTTTAGTTTAACGGCACATTGGAGTTTGGTGAAATGTAATTTCAAACTCCTGTGATTTTTGACTATAAAGTACGCTTGACTTGACTTTGTTTGGTGAAACTGTTGGGATGTTTTCACACCTGATAGTTTGGTAGACTCAGTTTGATTGGGGACCAAAATTGCAACATCAGCTACATTCTTAGCTGGTGTGGTTTTCACACTGCACTGAGTCAAACAATCCAAATTAATTGAAAAACCTGTTCACCCCCTGACCTTTGGTGGTGCTGCACCAAAGCTACTGAAGGAAGGAAACAACACAAAAACCTACCAGGAAAACTACTGCAAATTTCCTCTTCACAAAGTGTAAACTAAAATGGAGAGGCATCAGATCAGTTGTAGGATTTCTCTCTGTAGCGCTAGATTTGTTTTGGCTCTACTGACCCAGAATGCCCTGTGCTATAGTTTGCTTCCTGCTTTTGGAGTGTTCTCTGGTTCACTTGCATCCACATATATAGATTTGAAAAATGCCAGGTTTCACTCCAACTGAACTGAGCCAGGTTTGTAAGTTCGCTTTTCTGGTCCATAGAGTTCAATTACGCATTCACACCTCCCCAAAAGAACTGGACTTTGGAGACAATCGAACAAGAGTTACATTTAAACCTACTAAACAGGTAGGAGTGAATGCACACTGGTACCTGTTCCCATATCCATGTCCACCATTGTATCTGTGATGATGGGGATGAGCTTGTTGGTGAAAGGATGTTTACACAATAGTCCATGGAAAGTCTAAACAGAGAGAAAGATGTCCATTATATCAATTTGTCAATAATGATTAGGAACTCCTAGCTTGGTTTCAATACACATATAAAGCAGGCAAAGTGGTAAAAAGACTAAAACGGGGGCAGAGTTCAGACGGGTCCAGCCTGGAGAGTCCAGGCATGGCGCAGTAAAGAGGTAATTCAGAGACTTCAAGCAGTTCATCAGGAAAAACTGTTCTTGTCCAATAACAATGTCTGTCAGAGTGTAGCTGAACTTGGACCACATCAGCAAGTCATCTGAATTTTATCTATTACAGTGGGAGCAAAGTGAAAATGTGGCTTTCAATTAATGTCAGTTTTATCAAATTCCTGTTAGACAAATCAAATTTACAGAATAAGAAAGAACTGAGAGTTAGTTTTAACTGCTTGTAATTTAGAACCTGTTAGACCTATCATTTAAAAAAAACTGAGTGTTGCTTACTTTCACAAATAGAATAAAATAAAATAGACTTTATTGATACCCAAAGGGAAATTGCTTATTCGTTGAAAAGCTACTCCATTCAAGGTATTAAATATTAATAATAAGTGATGTAAGTAATTAAATATGACTGAAAATAAATAAGCATGCACATGCAAATATGTTCATCTATGATCTATAGATGAGTGCAGATAAAATTAGATTTAAGTTACTCAGATTTGGGAACTGTAAAGTCTAATGGCTACAGGAAAATGATTCCCTGTGTTGCTCTGTGGTGAACTTTGGTACAATAAGTTTCTGGTTGAAGATGCTCCTGCAGCTGGGGGCACATCATGAAGTGGATGAGACTCGTTGTCCAAGACAACCTGCATCTTGGACTTGTCTCTGACACCGCTGTCAGAGAGTCCAGCTCCACTCCAACGACGTCACTGGCCTTGTGGATCAGTCTATTCATTCTGTTGGTGTCCTCCACCTTCAGTCTGCTGCCCTGCACAACACACAGGATGGCACTGGCAACCACAGAGTCATACAACAGGTCTGGGAGATGTTGAAGGACCTCAGAGACGACTTTGGCCCTTCCTCTACGGAGCGACAGTGTTCTTCACCCAGTCCAGTTTATTGTCAATGTGGAGACCCAGGTGTTTCTGATTCTCCACAATGTCCACACTGACCCCATGATGGTAACAGGAGTCACTGGCGTCTTGGTCCTCCTCCTGATATCCACCACTCATTCCTTGGTCTGTGTCACATTGAGCTGCAGGTGGTTCAGCCCACACCATGTGACAAAGCTGCCCATCAGCAGACCTGTACTCAACCTCATCACCCTCACTGATGCAACCACAGGTAGGTCATCTGAGAACCTCTGGAGGTGGCAGGTCTATACCGGGTTTTAAAGTTGTGTATATTCCAGTTAAGTCGCTGTATTTCTTTTTTAAACTTGTTCATTTGAGGATAAGTCAGTGGTGGGTAAACATAAATAATTTGGATGTTTGTGTTTAAATGTATGAAGTGATGTTCTACTGACATGCATGTGCATTAATGTAGTGACTGAAAAAGAGAAAAAAATATTTAAAAAATAGCTGAAAAAATAATAATTATAAGCAAAACAAATAATCGATGAGTGTGATTAAATTGATTACAAATTACTGAGAGGGGGAAAATCAAAATCAAAGAATTCAATACATCTTAAATGACATACTGAAAATGTTGAGCAGTTTAGAAAAGCCAGGGTGTAATTTTCAGAGACATTACTTTGTCGATGTCGTTTCATGACCGGTGCAGGATTTTGCATCGTTCATTAGTTTATTGTGGAAACTGGTTAAGTCTGAATGTGGTTCCAGTTTGGCGTTAGCTGGATGTGGGGCTTTGTATCCGATCCAAAACAATGAATGGGGAGGAAGGTAATCTGGTTATGAGAGTCGGGGGAAGTTTTGAGCCTTGTTGTCATGAATTCTTTTATCTGAACTTCTGGATTGTCAGATGACTTTTCAGGAACGCCAGAGAAAATCATAATGTCCTGCATGATTCTTGCTTGAATGACCAATGTCTTTCTTTCATGGTTTTGTTTTCTTGAATAACTAAGTTCATATCTTTTGCTAAAGTTTAGCTGGATCTTGGGGTGAATTATTGGAATGTCGGAGTTTTTAAATGGGATTATGCGCAAATTAAAGACTTAACCAAAGGTCTTTTATTTTGTTGCATAATGTCACAAGTAAATCCAGTTTTTTCGAGAGAAAACATGCAAAGTCCACACAGCAGTGACAGCAAAGATGCTGTGTTTAGCAACACAACTTCATATCATCTTGTAAGTAACTCACCTGATATCGAGGATCATCAGGGTGAACAGCTACAGCCACATCTCCAAGCATCGTCTCAGGACGAGTCGTGGACACTGCCACTTCACCATCTGACACACACACACACACACACACACACACACACACACACACGCACACACACACACATATATATGTAACAGGGTTTTAATATAACAATATTATAAATGTGAAGTTTGTCAAAATGTGTTTATTTGTTCTTTGAATTTATTTTTTTATGTTTCTTCAGACATTAATTTGTTTTAAATTCTGTTATGTTGCTCTTGTCAAGATGCCAGAGTAACCGGAAACTGACAGCTCGTCCCTTTTTTCTGTTGCTGTCTGTAACTTTGAGGACAGAAGCTGCTAGACTGACGATAACCACGAACTTCTCCATATGTCTGGCCCAAACATACCTATTTGTGAAATTCCAAAGGAAAATGTGTTTTGTTAATCTATGATCTGGGATATCAATAGACTTACTCCACAATCTGACCATGTCTACAATATATTTAACTTCACATGGTTCCCGACCCATTTCTCCATATAAAGTCATTTTAGGAGCATTTCTGTTCACACCTTTATTTCTAACTGAACCTCTTCAGTCTGACTGGACATTAATAACTTCTTCAAATGTAACATATTCATCCACAGTAAGTCCCAAATACTTATATGTTTTTGTAGCAGACAAAGTAGAAGGCCCAAAACTAAACGTAAACATGACACAGTTTTCTGAAATGAATAACTTGAGTTTAATCGCAATTTATCCTTGTATACCTTATATCCCTATGTATGCAGATATCTATGAGGTTATGAATAAATTGTGATAAAACTATATGCATTTTATGTGTGTATACCTCCATACCCATACACAGATCTATCGATCGATAGATCAACAGATATATTGATATTTTCAGATATCAACACAAAGCAGATGAAATTAAACACCATTGTTAATGTCTCCATCCACCAATACTCACCATGGCCTTCGACAGGATATGCAAAGGTGAACATTGTTCCAAATTCCACCTTATTCTCATATCCAGGGACAGACATTAAGGTTGGTCCAGAAACGTCCCTGGTCTCCACCTAAGACAAATGAACGACTTCAAGTTACTCTTTGGACAGAAAATGATGACAGAGTGTTCAATCTCAACTCAACATTTACACTATGTTGTGGAAATTTTCCTTTAACAAGGAGTGAGGTAAAACTGTTTCAAACCCAGAGAACCAGAGAAAGAACATGTTTTAATCAGTGTTTATTTGAAGTCTCTGCTCACTGATCGCAGTCAGGAGAAAGAGCAAACAAAACTTTAATAATCATAGTGACCTTAACATTTTCCACTGCAACTACATGAACAAAATAAAAGATGTTAACTTGTGAATGTAAATTATGAATTTGTCTGCTTTCCCTGCTGCTACCTAAAAAAATTGCATTTTATAATGACTGCACAGTTTCCACAGTTCAGCATTAAATAAATATTTCTGCATTCTGAATTTATCAACCTGAAAGAAATAATAATGTTCCTTTTCAGGGTCTTAGTCGATGACAAATGAGTTGCATATTAATATTATGAAACATCCAGTAAAGACAGAGCAAAACGTCTGATATAGAGAGTTTCTTACCTCGATGTCAGAGATTGCAGACTGAAGAGCACAGCTCCAGTTGACCAAACCGTCTGAGCGGTAAATAAGACCAGAGTCACACAGTCTGACAAAAGCCTCAGTTACAGCTCTGCTAAAACCCTGAAATCAGACAACAATAAGACACTGAAACAGGTTTATTTGGTAGACAAAGAAACAACATGCAAATACACATTTCTGTAGTAAATGGGTTTGCTGCTTCCTACACAAGGAAGAACAAAGACCTCTTAGTAAGTTGTCTGAAAAAAAACCCTGCCCACAACACAGCAGCTCAATCAACTGAAGTCAGCAGAGCTTCAGAAAATATTTGCATTTACAGTAAAAGTCAGTATTTGGTGTTAGTAGGAAGAAAACAAAACTGTTGATGAAAATAGTCTGTCAATGATAGAGACTGGGTTCCCTCATTAAATCCAGCCATCATCTTCCACTCAGCCAGGGTCTAGTCTCAGGCAGCAGACTAAGCAGAAGCCCAGACTTCCCTCCTCCAGGGGAACCGCAAGGCGTCCCCCAGTCCAGCAGACAATTCAGAGAGTCCAGCCTCTCTGAACGGAGAAGCAGTGGCAGAGCTTCTCTCCGTATCTCCAGGGGAGAGTCCAGACACCCTTTCAGGCGCTTGTATCCACAGTCCCATTCTTTTGGTCCCAAAGCGTGACAGTAGATGAGGGTAGGAATGTAGACTAGCCAGTAAAACAAGAGTTGAAAGGATCACCACGACAACGATACAGCGACTGCATCACAGCTTTTGTTGTGAAGGGTTTTGTTTTTCTTGCAACCTCACACTGTAGGGATAGAGTGTGACTCATGGTTTCTTTTCCCACCTCCTCATAACGTCATGTTTCCTTTTCTGAATTAATGAAAAGGGCAGAGCCTCTGACAGCTGAGGCCCCAGGCACCCGTCTTCCCTGGTTTTGTTTTGTGATTCTGCCGTCGTTGGATGCAAGTGGGTGTTTGTAGTCAATTAAATAGTATGACACATATTTAATTGGCATCATACTATTTCATACTATTTTGTTTCTCCAGGATGCCAGACAGATGCAAATTTTACACCCAAACATTTTAATCACTGGGTGATGATGTCACATGGTAGGAATATATGTGACTAAAAGCCTCACCGGATCCATCGTGAAACAGGCTCTGCTCCAGTCCAGAGAAGCACCAAGCCCCCTCAGCTGGTGATAAATCTCTTCTCCTTTCCTGGGACACAGGAGAAGAGGTCAGGGAGACGGAAGCAAACACTGAGCACATCATTCAACCAAACTGGGCAACACTTTATTTGAAGGGGTGGCAAAGAAGGTGACATGACGCAACACATGTCACGAACATGAAGGAGTCTTCATCAGTGTTCATGACTGCTGTCATTAACTGTCATTCTGTAAATAATGACACAAAGTTGACATTGTTTAAAATGTCTTTGTTGACACGAACCAAGAAGTTATAATTTGTCCTATATACATTACGACATGTATTAATTATCAAACTTTAAAAAGTTATGTAGCTTTATGTGTTAATATTAAATTACTGTTCATTTGTTGCCAGCTTTGACTTCATTCATCTAATTCATCCCACAGTATTTCAGCAACGTGTCTACAAAGCGCTTATGAACTCTGCATTTGAAACACGACATTATTTAAGGCTGTTTATCTCCACCAGACAGAGGCAGCAGCAGACCACCAGTCTGCAGTCTGCCAAAAATATCCACAAGTCTTTACGGCCCTCCGTCTGACCCCGAGATCCGACAGGGTCAGACGGACGGGTCACCAAAAAACCGTCGTAAACATTCATGGAGGCTCCATGTTCCTGCACACCCCTTCAAAGTAACTGTTACCCCAAACTGGTTTGAAGAAATATCAAAAAATAAGATTTACTCATTTTTCCATTTCCATACTTCCTGTAAGAATTCTTCTCTAGTGAAATCTTGTCTGCGCTTCCCTTTGTCCCTCAGAAGTCGTCTCTCCACCACCGTCTAATGCACAAAAACACATTTACTGCAGTGAGGAAAACGCTGCAGCATAGAGTACATGTTCCAAATGTTTCAACAAACAAAGATATAGCAAACCTGACCAAGGTTTAGAATATGATGAGTTAATATGTCAAGCCAAATTATAAATGTGTGCAGATCAGCACAGAGCTAGAATTTTGCAGGGAGTCATCAGGTCTCTTTGCCAGTGGGAATATATTCCCAGGCATCACGGGGTTTTGTTGTTGTTTAAGGAAATCCTGAACCAATTCATTTTGTACTTTATTTTCAAGTTTCTCTGTGTCAGAAGCAGAGTTGTTTTAGTCAAGATCTATAGAAATACGACATTTTCAGGGCCCTGTACTGATTTATCATTGCTGCCAAGTGGTAGTAAAAATTATTAGTACGTTTTCATTTATTCTTTTTCAAGGAATTTAGAAAAAAAAAACTGTTTTCTTGTAGTTTTATTTTAATTGCCTTGTTATTGTTTTCATAGTAATGTTCCAATTTAAAGCACATAAACAAATTAAATAACATCTGTAAGTTTGTCTTAGGTTGCCGAGACATTTCTAAGGCTTTATGACTCAGTCAAATCACAATGGAAGGCTTTATCCAAAATAGGAGGAACATTTGTGATCTTTCCTACATGTGACCAGGATACCAAATATAAGTATTAGTTGCTTTTGTAAATCTCATCATGTTTATGTTCATATTGTATTTATTTGTTGTTGGATTTTATCTCAATGTACACGCTCAGTGACAAATTCTAACTCTATCCTTAAAACAACCTGACAAACGCCATGAAACAACTGCTACGACACGGAGAGTCTCCAGGCTGCAGACATACAGTCTTGCCCTGCTGCCACTTCAATATTTGAAATTTCCTCCATTTTCTCAGCATCAGAGTCGACTTCTTGTTACAGATTGGATGGAGTAGAGACTACAGACTGTGCAAGTAGTGTGGCGCCTTAAGGAACATGAGCGAAACCTACATTTACAGTCAAAAAAGACAAAAACAACTCTTCATTTTTTTAAAAAGACAAAGTTGTCATACCTGAGTTGCAATTCCAGCATGGTCACATCCAGGCACCCACAGAACTCTGTGACCCTGCATCCTTCTCCTAGCAAATGGCAAAATGAAAGCTTTTCAAAAATACTTTTGACTAAATGTTAAGCATCAGATTGTTGATGAAGCCTGTTGTTGACCGTTACCATCGGACCAGAGCGTCCTGCACAGCTACAGTTAGAGCATGGCCCAGATGAAGAGTACCGGTCACGTTTGGCGGAGGAATACACAAAGAAAACGTCTGATCCACACGATGAGGCAATCGCTCCTGACCAAATTAAATACATCATAGACAGAAATCAACAGCAAATATTAATGAATGTATTGACAGGCAGAAATCCAAAACTCCAACATCACCAAAACACAAAGTTGGTTGGATCATTTGTTGCTGTGAGATGAGAATGAACAGCCTAAATTTATGATTGGCATGCGCTTCTTGGCAGAGTCTCTGTGGACACAATAAAGTCTTACTGGATAGATTTGGACACACGTGGACAAAACTGTCGGTACGCCTTGGTTAATGAAAGAAAACCCCAATGGTCTGAGGTAACAATGAATACACGTTTTATGAAAATGAACAAATGAAAGTCAGACATTGCTTTTCAAACATGCTTCAACAGAATTACGTTTAAAAAATAAACTCATGAAACCGGGCTGGACAAAAATGATGGCAACCCTGAAAATGATGTGACCAAAGGAACACGTTAAATCAAGACGTGTCCACAAATTAGCAGGTTTTTCTTTCATTAACCGAGGGGTGCCAACAATTCTGACCCTCTGCATACTCAAAAAAAAACAAAAAAAAAACAAGGTTGCACCTAAACTGTCACAATATCATTTAGACAGATTTGTAGTGTAAAGAAACAACAAGAATCTCAAGTTTAATCATGCTTGCCGATACCAAATAGTTTTTGTCATAAACAAGGAGTGAGTGTGAAAATTTGTTCCGTAACATGCTAACTATAAAACAGGCATCCTTGTGAGTGTTATGATGTAGGATTTTATTCCCAGACAGAAGAATATTGTGTGGTCATCCCATGTTGGCTCATACTTTGCCTGTCTGGCCAATATTTGGGAGGAAAACCAGATTTGCTTACACAACAGGTTGCCACAACAAACATGTCCAACTATTTTTCCTTTAGTTGCGCACATGAAAAATTGTACCGGAATTATGTTTCTCGTCCAAAAGTCACCAATTTACTTAACTGAATCAATATTTTTTATTATGTTAAGATTTCTCACATGTTGGTCAGGATTGAAAAATCCCTCTTTCTCCCACCACTGATACCAGCAGGACTCCACATAATCTGGACTGTATGCAGACGGGAAAGGCAAGCTGGTATCTGAAAACAAGCGCATAAATTCCCAAATAACTGAACAAATTACAACATAAATCAATACCATGTGTGCATAAAGTCACCTTTCTTTGTCCCAGCAGGTGTTTGAGCCGTGTACGCTACTTTTGGTATTTCACTCCAGTTTAATGTTTGATCTCCAACTTTCTGAAAGCAAAAACATGTATTCAGCAGCCACTCTTCCTTCTGACATAAAGGTCATATTTTGGTAGCAATCATGCATCCATTAATTCATGCATGAGAAGTTCAACACAGGGGCCAAGGAGGGGCTAGTTCCCTTGTCGAACTGGCCCTTGCCTCAACACAGAAGACAATAAAGTCAGTTTGTTACATTAGATAGATAAATAGGATGGATAGATTCAGACAGACAGATAAAGTGAAAACACTTTATCTGTGAGAGAAAGCAGCTGATATCTTGCTCTAATTTAACTAATCACTATCAAGTGAAAATACTTTTATAAAGTAGTTTGTTTTTATGGTCTATATCTGTCAGTTTTTTGAGTACGTCAGTTTCACAATAGCACAATGCTACAATGACGTTCGAGAAGCAACAGTATTTTGAAGAGGGGCATAAAAGGCCATTTCTTGACAATTTGAAGTCTTATACATAGAAAGAAAATAATCAAGGCTGTGGCCATGCTTCCTACGAGTGTCTCAGTCTGACAGTGCTAGGTAGGGGCACTTTTGATTTCTCCTGATCTATGTTTTTTAATTTATGTGTGGCGCACACCTGGTTCTCATTGCCATTCATTACACCTGCCTTAAGTGAATAATTTAACCTTCAGTGAATTAAAAGTCCATACATTCACCTCTAACAAGCATCTCTTAACTAGAGAGTAGCTATCTCTGTACAGCTACCTCATGTTAGTGCCACTAAGGATGCTTCCACAAACTGTTAAATCATTGGGATGCAATTTGTCTATCAGCATTGACAAAATTTTATCTGTTGTGCATTTTATGCACTTAAAGTTAGTTTTCTGACTATTTAAAAATTTGATAGACTAGATAATATTTAGACTTCATCCCATGAAATGACACACTTTATAAAGTCTTTGCCTCTTAGTATGATTGTAAGCTTATTCTTTTGTATTTTGATATTTCCCCAATAAAATTGTACCTGAATAAGTTCATTTTTACTGAGTTGATTGATTGATTTGAAAAATCGAACATTTGTCTTATTAACCTTGATATCTGGTCTCTATTGTTTTGTTGCTTATTTATTTTATACATAATAATAATAATGTTGCAGAAACTCAGTCTGTGTGCTTGGTCTACTCGGCTTACATCATGTTGAGCTGACAGAATATTCTCTTCCCGTTCTTGCCTGCGTCTGCGTACGTAGTCTTGTGGCCGCAGCTGAGCAGAAGGGACAGGGCGGGACGGTTCTGGAGGCTTGCTGGACCACAGTCTGGCTACCAGCCTCGCCTTTGGACGATGCCCTTTCGTCCACATCCTCAGCTACGAAACACCCTTGGGATGAAAAATATAAAAGCACAACCTAATCAATTCTAACGTAAGTTTCAGTGTTTTCATTGTCCATGTGTTTAGTTAATATACACGGAATTAAAGTCACAAATTTAACTTCGTGATGCATGTATTTTCAAAGTGCATTATTTAACTTAGCTGACTTATTGTAATACCCCTTCAACCTCCTTCAAAAACGTCTGAAATAGTGGAGCTAAATATAAATAAATATCGTAAGGCTTCTTCTTCATACTTTTAATTGCAAATGTAATAAATACCCTCAAACTCTGTCAGTTGATACCACTGGATTCAGACTGACGGGCTGCAGCTTTAACCTGACGGACTGAAAGGAAGTCCGTCAGCTAATATCTTCCGCAGCTTCCGCCGCAAACCGGAATTGCCATTTTATTATTATTATTGTTGTTATTATTATTATTACTTCTTTATTTATTTCAGTAAAAAAACAACGACACATAATTGTTAACATATCACAAAATTTGGCAAGGGGAGCATTAATTAAAACATAGGAAGAAGAAAATAACAGCTACAATATTCTTGCACACAGAAAATAACAATACAAAGTGACATATGTGCCAGAGTCTCATGTTAAAGTAAATTAAAACAATAAATCCTCCAAAATTCCAAGTTGGGTGCAAGCCTATATGACTGTTAACTCTTGAAAAATAAAATTAAAGACTGTAATTCCAAACATAACGCATGGCTCCAAATAGACCTTTCTATTTTAGGACCAATTTACAAATCAAAAACGGAAAATTTGTCGAGATTAATATATTCAACTTGTAGCATTGCTGTTTCAAATAGATTAATTAAATCTATCAATCAAATGAATGAAGCCGGGATCAATACAGCACACTTAGCTTCAAAAAGAAGGGGTTATTTATCTTTGAAAAAAACACTTTTCCCTCTGAGTTGCAAACAAATGAAAAGGGTGAGTTTTAATATACAAAGAAATGAATGGCCCGTATTTCGAAAGGTAGAAAGTCTCCCGCTTGTCTTTGTTAATGTCAAGTTAATATATTTGCTGAGAATGACGTCGAGCTTCGCGTTGCGCTCCAGAAAACATCGAGACTAATATGAACAGCGCAATGAACTTGAAAACAGCCACGATTGAACGAGTCCGTAAAGTTGTGCAACTAAACGCCATTATAATAATTAATATTAAGATAAGTGTCACAAATCTGTACAGAAGGATATCCGAGTTGTGGAGCCGCAGCAGGAGCGCTATGCGCTCCGCTCTGACAACAAACGCAGGGCCGTTCAAGCGTATGTTGTGTACGCATCCACCTAAGAATGTAGCGCGTGTGCTCCTTCCTTTTTTGGGGGGAGGGTCGAGGAGAAGGGGCGGTTATTGTGTTCGCGTCCACCTGAATAATATGTGGTTGCGACCCTGCCCACACACGCATTAGTATTATTTTAATCAGACTGGTTTGCTTGACGCTTAGACGTCAGCACGACGCCTTGCCATTAGCCAGATTACATCTAAATAATATTACATTGTTTAGGTTAACCCAAATGAAAAATTAGTGTACTATGTTAAATTTTAACATACTTAAGCATACTTTTAGTAGGACTAATCATGAGTGTATTTCAAGTATACTTAGAATTAGTATACTTAAAGTGTGACTTTTTTGAAATTCTAATTTGGTGCTTAGTGTATTTAAGTAGTATTTAAGTAGTACTTAAGCACTATTTAAAGTGTGCTAAGCATACTTCAATGTACTTTTTTGGACAAACTTAAGTAGTACTTAGTGTACTTATTTTTATGTACCAAAACGTGCTTGATTAGTATATTTAGAGTGCACTATTTTAGTGATTGAATTACATTTAACATACTTAGATTGTATTTTAAGTATATTCTAAATACATATTTAATGTGTAGTGTGATTACAGTATGATACACATATACTTTTGGTTTAATCACTAATGAAGTAACTTTTTTGTTACGGTACTTAATGGCTTTTATTATTATTCTTTGCCACTTTGTACATTACATGGTTCATACACACATCAGTACTGCAAACACATCAGGTTACCAGAACAAAGAAGGATCCATTACAACACACTTTACAAAGGTGAAACTAATTACATTGTGCTTTCAATATATTACCATTTTGGTAACACTTTATTTGATGGGATGTGCATAATAAGACTGACATCACAGTGTCATAAACATAAAACCTTTCATCCATAAAGCATTTTCTCATTAAAATTGTCATTATTTACTGAATGACACTTCATGACACTGTTGGTGTATACCGTCACGATAACAAATTTTGCAGAGCGATAAATTGTCTCAAAAATTATTGCGATGTAGATGGTTAAGCATTACATCCTAAATCGTCTTGCCATACACGCTGTGTGTCGCTAAGTGAGTGTTTCTTTGTGGTTGGATGTTGACTGTTGCCAGCTTTCAACAAACTAGGAAGTGGCGGCTCTTGTGTTCCGTACAGAGAAGCAAAGTCCGTGACTCCGGTGAACACGGTAAGGTGGGCAGAATAAACGTGGTGTTGGGGTGAAAACTGTCCTGGGAAGAATACGGAGAACTGATGGGTCAGTCCTGCTTTAATGTGGTTTAGCTAGCTGCTGTTTGAACCTGGAACTTGACGGAAGCCGACATTGTTCTTAGTATCGATAAAAGCAACGCAGAGATGTTGTTCCTGAATCTATATCTTACTCTGGTTTTATCTGTATTTAATGACAGATCGGATCATTTGTAAAGATGGGTCATGCAGGGATATTTGGCTTTCTGTTCAACACACAGCAGCCACGTCTGAACATCCGCGACGAGCGGCGAAGATGATGGTTAATAACTAGAGAAGCTGAAGAGCACAGTCGGTTCTTTTGTATCTGAAGATTGTGTTTCTAGATGAAGGCTTCAAGCTTTTTCACTCGAACCTCACGCAACACCTGCAGCTTTCATCGCGCCTGTCGCTACGGAACTTCAAGAGTTAAACCATGACTCATTTCTCCTGAGAATTGACTTTCCTTTTCCCGTCATTTCCTGAGTATCACTAGTAGAAACTAATTGGCCCAGGCTTGATGAACACTGGAGATTAAATGGAGAGTTTCCCAGGGCAGCAATAGGAAGGAGAAGCACGAAGACAAGATTAAAACATAACATTTATCTGAGTTGCACTCTGAATGAGTTTCCTCAGGCGAATACAACAAAGTTGCTCAGTTGTTGTTTGTTCATTACTCCAGACATTTGCAATAGTTCTGATGTTTTAATTTTGTTGTTTTTTAAGTAGCCTGTTTTTATTCTGTATGTTTTAATTAGTACAGCAGAAACGCTGCCAGCAAAACAGATCCTCACTGTGATGCAGTACACTAGTTCAAAGCTCTATATTGACTCCACCTGCAAACTGAGGCTTCTGAGACGCTTGTGTTAATTTATCCACATGGGATAGAGGCTGGAAAAAGGAGACCATTATTTTGAACTCTATTAAAATCAGAGTTCAAAAAGCAGCATTCCACAGAACAGTGCAACCATCTCGATAACAGATGAAATTTAAACTGTCGTTTCAAATTCACCAATAATAAATGAAAAGTTAGTGCATTTTTGAAAAGGCTGATTATTAAGAGTAAACCTGAATCAGAGCAATAAAACCTGTTTTGCGGCATACAGTCATCTACATTTGATTTTTGATTTAAGGATTACAGATTATTTTATGTAAAGTATATTTACCCTAGCCCAGCATGGAGACCTTTCTAGACCTTTGTCTCGTTTAAGATCCTGCCTTTCTTGATTTTATTGATTCTGTCATTTCTCCCACCTATTCACTCGTCTGCCTCCTCCACCTCCACTTGCAGGTGTCAGCCATGTGTCCTCCAGACGTCCATGTCCCCGTCGGTCTGCTGTGAAGAGGAAGATGACTAATTTCATCTTGATGAGTTTGAGGCCGCTTGGAATGCTGAACTTATTTCACCAAATCCTACCCTGAAACTCACTGTTTTTTTTTTTTTCGCATCATGGCTCCTGTTCCTCCAGGGATCCATCTGCTGGTGTCCTTCAACAGGGAACAATGGTAGGTCTGCATCCGTCCTTCCATCTGTTCATCCACTCCTTTGTCCCTGCATCCCTCCGTTAGCTTTTTTTGCAGGTGATTTGACCAGCAGTCATTGACCAGAGGTCAATGACAGGGCTACACACACACTCACACACTCATGCCTATTGGCAAATTAGTACATTCAGTCAACCTGACAAGTTGACAGTCAACATGATGTCAACATCATGTGGGATGCTTACATCCCACATGTGGGAGGACGGAGGAAGGAGGAGTACCTGGGAAGATCCCACACAGGCACAGGGAGAACAGGCAGACTCATGAAGGTCTTTTTCCTGATGAGAGCCGTGGAGGTAGCTGCTTCCTCTCCTGACTTTCAGCTCAAACCCAGGCATCCTTCACCTCTTTAGTTTCATGCATTCGACCAGCCGGTTTCAGATGTTGGGAAGTCGGATCATATTCCCACAGTCCAGGTTTCTGTGTTGGGATATGGATCTCCTTCCTGTTGCTAGCATGAGGAGGAGAGGAAATGCTGTGGATTTATGACGCTGTGTTTCTCCTGCAGGTACCGAGGTCTTACCTTCATGCTGACCTTCCTGCTCTACACTAGCTTTCACCTTTCCAGGAAACCCATCAGTATCGTAAAGGTAACGTCTGTGTGTGAACTTCTAATCTCATCAAAACCTGACGGCTAGGAAGAAATTAGCTTTCACATTTCAGACTGCTGGATTATAAGAAGGTTGTTTGCTTTAAATACGAAACAAAGAAACAGAGATAAAACAAGTAGGGGAGGCAGTTTCTTTGAAAATGACATCTGAACTCAAACAAGCTGCTGATTGTCCCGAGCTCAAGAACGCGGCCCAAGCAAAACCCAGAACAGAACCAGAAGTGTCAAAAGTAGCACAGTGTTGACTCGTCCTGTTGGTTATCTCTGAGCTTTGTTTAAACATCCTTGATGTGAGTTTTTCCAGCAGGTTGATGGGAACGTTGCTGCATGATCTGTTTTTTAAATGCCACCCATCCCCACTCCTCTAAGACAAGGACATTATTCCCCTTGAAGACGATCTAACTCCAGCCTGTCCAGCTGAAGGACCCGGTCATTTCCTCCTCCACCAGGATGAGCAGAAGACCCTGCCAGTGGGATATAGTGCTACATCCAATGACGCTGGAATCTATCAATCACTTGACTGACTGATCGATTGACCAGGCTGTGGACCTGGGCTCGCAGCCACATCAGGCTGTGATCATGAACAACGATCCCATCATCAAACATGTCTAGATTTCTGATAGCGATGGCGTCTTCTGGCTCGTTCTGCTCAGCAATCCTGCCATGATGGAAGCCATTTTGATGTTGCCATTAGGGGGTCATGTTTATCTGAAGTCTGGCTGAAAACCAGATTTCTATTCAGGTTTTGACTTATTGATGCTAATAGTCTTGAACAGACTCTTTCAGCGTAAAGTTTTTCATTTTTTCCTCCTGATTACGGCAAAAGACTAACAAGACAAAATCTGAAGCTGCTCTTTAGGCATAGAACCTTAGGGAAATGAATGCCATGTCTGTATGGAGCTTGATATTGAACAGTTCTTGATGGTATTTTCTTCATTTTTGCCAGAGCGAGCTTCATAAGAACTGCTCAACAGCCAGTGAGCTGGCAGCCGCCAGCGGCGCTGTGGCCAGCGGTGGAGGCCAGGAAGCCTCTTTCCCTTCACCCCACACTGAGACGCAGTGCAGCTGGAAGCCTTTTGGTATTTATCTGTATTGAGACTATTCTAGGGGTGCATCGATAAATTGGCCAAGATTTCCTATGTTTATCCGTTATTCCTATATTTGCTGTAGAGCTTATCTACCACAGCAAATATCTAAAAATCAAATACCCTCCTCAATCACCATTGTCGCCCCACTGTTGCCAACTCAGCAACTTTCTTGCTATATTTAGCAACATTTCAGACAGTGTAAGTATCACCCAAAATCCAAAACACCTGGGGCCTCATGTATAAAGCTCCGTATGCACAAGAAATGTGCGGTGCCATATTTTATGCACAAGTCGGCATGTATAGAAATAAACATGGTGTGACCTGCTGTGAAAATGTGCAGCAGCTACGCAAACTTTTTCTGTGGACAATAACAAACTACAAAGCGTCAAAACTCGCCTAAACACTGAAATCTGAGGGAGCGATTGATCATATTGATCTCCTGGGAAATGTTATTGCTGGTTTGTTGCCCAGACTGATCATCCTGGAGCTCTGAGCAAAACTTAAAGAAGGAGCCGTGCGGTACCGGTACCGGTCCAGCTGCAGTCATCCTTCAGTCGCCTTTATGGACAAAAAGCGTCTTCATTCTGTTAATGTGCAACTTCTGCACATGATTTCTCTATTCATAATAAACGTCCACATTCGCCACTCAAAGACTCTCTGACTGTCTATAAATCCCGGCTGAACGCTCTGCTGTTCAGGCATTTGCACAATCTCTATATTTTTTTCTTTTCTTAATTTAGATTTTTTTCTTAAAATTTATCTTCATTTTTGTTTGGAGACTTTATGTGCCCTCAAAGCACTTTAAAAAATATATAATTATTATTATTATAAATACTTATACTGGTACAAACAAGGACGTTGCCATGGTTACTGCCCCCACATAGTGGCAGATTTGGGCATTTATAATAATTTACATAATGTATTTATGGGTGGCGACAGGGTGGACCAGCAGCTGTGCTCTATTTCCCGCATATTAGGATTTATAAAGGAAAGGTGTGCAGGTTCGGTTTTATACATCCATATATTTTTGTGCGCCGCACTTTTCTAAATTTGTCCATACGCCAAGTTTTAGTGTGAAAACTGCTCACTCGTCTATACATGAGGCCCCAGGTCATGCTGTGTAAAGATCGGTGATCAGTGATTGGTCAGAAAACTGCAATCGGGGTACCCTAGATTATTTTTTACGTTTTTCATGTTGGACATTTTTCCACCTCTGTTTAAACAGTGAGGCTAGTCAGAATAAACTCCTTTTCACAGAGTCAATGTGACTGAAATAGTTAATTGGAGAAAAATTGATTTTTATTGTCCTTTCTTGTAAAATAATTTGTTCAAAGTTTTATGGACATATTCTGTTTTAGAAGTAGCTGTGATGTTTTCAGGAATACTCACAGTTGTAATCTACAGTTAGATTGTCTGGGAAATGAGAGGACTGGTGAGATATCCAGTAGGAGACGGAGATGTTTGCTTGATCAACTTATATGTTGGTCAGTCTTTAGCTGCTCAATAAACCCATTTGGGAATTTATTAAACTGAAAGAAATCCAGGTTATGCTTTTGATGGATCACACTGCACTTTGAAATGCAGGCTATCTTCCTGAAAGCTAAAAAGGTCAATTACTGTACACTTGAACTCAAACAATCCATTAAACCTGTTGCCACAGCAACGGTGAGCTGTCAGTATATTTTTTGTGATGTATATAACGTGTCTCTCTTGTAAACGAGACGATGAGACTCAAGATTCTTCCTGTATAAATAAATAATTGTATAAAGTACTTGGCAGCTCTTGTGGATTTAGTGCTTTTTGCTTTATTTCCAAAAGTTGTTGCCTCAAACTAAACAGAAAAGCATAAGCAGGGCAGTCAAGTTGGAAAGAACCCTCATCAGTAAAACAGTAATAAACTGCCAGCTGCATAATCTTTGTTTAGTAATTAATATTTGAATTTTAGATAAAAGCAACTACAAGCAGCTGCTAGGAGCCATGGACTACTCTTTTCTCTGTGCCTATGCCATTGGGATGTACCTCAGGTGAGACATCAGTATGATTGAGCTAGCATAAAACTAGCACAACGCTAACAAGCTAGCACAACGCTAACAAACTAGCACAAAGCTAGCATAAAACTAACATGAAGGGGAAGTTGATTTAGTAGATTTTGAATGGTGAGAAAGAGGTTTTAGTATCACATAAACACCAAACTATTAATTCTATTAATTAATTTATTTAAACACCAAACTATTAATTCTAGTTTGGTGTTTATGTGACACTAGATCGTCTAGAGTTCTACTGAAGTAATTATCAGATGAGGGAATCAAGCATGTGATCCCTTCTTCACAGTTTCTGAATTATTTTAGTGCAAAAACACAAAATTATCAACAGATACAACATGTTCTGTTTATTCTGTTTTACTTCAACGCACTTGAACATAAGCAAAATAAATTGGACAGAATCAGGATCCTCTTTATGAAAGTCATGAATGAAGCTTTTACGTCACAGATGAATGTGAGTTAGCATGTTGCTGCTGTTCCCCCTGTGCAGCGGCATCATTGGGGAGCGCCTGCCTATCCGGCTGTATCTCACAGTGGGAATGCTGAGCAGTGGGCTTTTCACCTGCCTGTTTGGACTTGGTTACATTTACAACATTCACAGCCTCGGCTTCTATATATTTGTTCAGGTGAGACGCACACAACACCCATTTTAACCAGGCTGGTTGGGACTTCTCAGTCAGGACAGCTGTACTGAAAAAAAGAAAAAAAAAATCAGTGAAAAAATTGAGCTAATTTATTACAAATAATCAAATTAAATTCATGTTACAAGTTGCCTCAGTTTCTTGAAGTTGGAGCTCCGTTCTCTTTTTTCAGTGTAACTGCAGACACATTTACCTCTGATGTAGCTTTAGTTGATATGTGTACAGGAAGTTGACGTGGCTCTCTGTTTGTTTTTCTAGGTGGCCAATGGTTTGGTTCAAACTACTGGTTGGCCCAGTGTGGTGACCTGCATTGGCAACTGGTTTGGAAAAGGAAGGTAAGGCAGAATAATTCACAGCTTTCATGTAAAGCTGAATGGAGCTGATGTAGGCGTAGTGATGAAACCTTGTGGCGTTGGCAGGCGTGGGCTCATCATGGGACTTTGGAACTCCCACACCTCAGTGGGGAACATCCTGGGCTCTCTGATCGCTGGGTACTGGGTCTCCTCTAACTGGGGCCTTTCCTTCATTGTACCAGGCCTCATCATCGCAGCCATGGGAGTCGTTTGTTTCCTTTTCCTTATTGAACGTAAGTCTAAAAGTCATTAAAGTCATAATAATCATAATTATGTAAAGAGCGTAACGTCGATCTGTGAAAACATATCAGAGTTTTTACAGGGTTCAAAATGTCTACTTTAGTTTTTTTTTTTTTTTAGGTGAATATGTTCACACCAATAATAATAATAAAACTAAATAATAACTTCTAATATAAGTGTAGGGGAATAAACACAAAGGTTGTTAGAAGATGCATTGTTTTCACAAAATAACTTCTAAAGCTTACTTTAGTCATCGGTCAGAGGTTTCACTGTTTGACTCCAGCCTGATATGCTCGTGTCAGAGACTTTACCTTGCAGACTTGCTGAAGGAGCAATCATTTCAAAATGAAAGCACTGAGTAAGGCTGATGGATTTTCTCACTCTTCATTTCACCTAACCGGTTTCCATTCCTCAGATCCGAATGACTTGAAAGGCGTATGTACTCAGAACCCGTCTCCTGGCAGCAGCGTGAGTAAAGGACATTTGTTTTATCCTTCCTGTGTGTGTTTACCTGTTTCATATAGTAAATCTGTCTTTATTTAGGTCTCAGCCAAAAGCTGGAGTGGAGCAAATGGACATCCGAAAGTATATTTGCAATACAAGGATAACAAAAAGCAGGTGTGCATCTCTCTGGATGAATATGTCATTACGTTAGATGCTGTAATGTAAAGACTTTGCTCTGTGAACTCCTGACACGGACCTGGTTACATATTTGACCATATACATTTTTTAAACACAGAAGTCCATCTAAAGCCTTATCTTGCAGAGAGGATGTAACAGAGCTGAAGGTTTGGAGAGGTCGGCTGCAGTTATACGTCTGGCTATTTTATCTTAAGAAGCCATTTCCTTACCGTTTTAAACCACCAGGACGTCATAATTTGTCGTGTTTCATGTGTAGTGAAATATGACAAATTAATTTTGAGCTGGTATGTCGAAGTGAAAATCAAAACAATAAATGATAAAATGGCTCTTAAATAAAATGCTAGAAAAAATAAGAAGCTACGATTCAGTGACTACTAAATCATAATCCTTTGAACAAACTTGATGATACTTGCATAAGTTACATTTATTTTCCTTTAATCAAAGTATTTCTGAATTGAACGCAATGTTTCCTTCATATTGTGTTTTAGGCCTACAACTTTTTTAAGGAATGTCTTCAAAATAGGAAGGTCAGTTCTGTTAGTGATCTCCAGCTTCACTGGTAATCATGTTTTAGGCTGAATCTAAATGTTCACGTCTTTGTGAACAACAACATGTTCAATCGTGTTGACTTTGAATACAAATTCAGGTTTTTGGCTCTGAATAATTTGGCTGTGCAGTTGTGCTAAATGAGGGATTTGTTGTTCCAGGGCATCAACATTTAGACTCAGCCCAGAGGTGTCTGGAAATCACTGGGTCAGGATTTAACCCATTCACATTTCTTATTACTTTGATTTGGTTTTGATTTCAGTTTTTATCACATTTATGCACAGCTAGTATAAGGTTTAATGCTGTAATGCATTTTAATGTAATGATCTTGTTTTTGGTCTGTTATCTCCTATAAAAATATCTTTGCAGACCCAACTTTTACTGCCATTTTCTTGAAAGATAAGACTTTTTAGTCAGTTTATTAAACTAAGTCATATATTCTTAGTCTTTTGACAGTTAGTTTTCCTGCAGCTATCATGTTTAGGCTAACACTTTATTTGACGGGGTGTGCATAAGACTGTCATAAATGTGACATAACGCCTGTCATGAACATGAAGGAGTCTTTATGAATGTTTATGACTGTTGCCATGAAGGGTCATTCAGTAAATTATGACACTTTTAATGCAAAGTTGACACATTTAATGGACTCTTAATGCAACTTTGCATTAAAACTTTCACCGTTGTTCCATATGTGTTCATGTCATATCAGTCTTATGCACACCCCTTCATGTAAAGTGTTACCATGTTGAGCTGTTAAATGGGATATGGTCGTTTTTCAGGCAATGAAATAGATATAATATCCGGAAATATTGATAATTTTATTGATGAGGACCAGAAGATTTACTTTTTCTTTATTCTGAGCTTGAACTGAAATCTGGTGAGGAGTTTCTCTTTACTGTCACTGTCTTGCTGCATGCTGCTGCTTGTTAAATTAGGCTTTCTATTTGATGAGATTTGACTGAATGTTCTCCAAAATCAGAAGATCAAAAGCTGAGTGGGACTTTTTTATTTTTTTTTTTTTTTTTACTCCATTCATTTTTTAAATGTATCTTTCTCATCACAGTTTAATCACAGATATTTCTACAATTATTTGGTTGCTTTAAAAATATAAAATATAAATTTTCAAGCATCATAAATTCACTTTTTCTGCCTCTTGCGAATCTTGAAGTGACTCTGGGGTTAGAATACGGAGCTGTTAGGTGTTGGGTTGGTGTTGATGTCAGCCGGTTCCGCTGAGCTGCAGCTGATCTGTGGCCTTCCTGTTCCTGCCTCCGTCCTGCTGCAGAACTACGACACGGAGCTGCTGCTGCCCCGGGACGCTGTGTGTGTCCCTGCCCAGCCGGTCGTGGTGGTGAAGAGCGAGTCGGAGCCTTCTGCCATCAGCTTCATGGGAGCGCTGCGAATACCCGTCAGTTTACCGACACTCTGCTGGGCTTGCTGTCACGCCAGTCAGTTGTCGCTGTGATGTTGTGACATGCTGTTTGTTTCTGCAGGGAGTGGTGGAGTTTTCTCTCTGCCTGCTCTTTGCCAAGCTGGTCAGCTATACCTTCCTTTTCTGGCTGCCCCTCTACATCACCAAAGCAGGTGGGTAAACAACCTGCCAGCCTCGTTCAGCAATTTCCTCCTCAAGATTTTTGCCTCATTTCAGTTTGCTTGAAACGAGTAAACTTGTACACGTGGAGCATACATGTAATGTTCCATGTGTGTAAAATGACTTTGAAGAACCACATCTGTGGAAACAGTTTTACCAAACAGATTTCAGTGAACGGTTCCCTCCTCAGGCGCGTTGTATGCTCTGTGGAAAAAAGATAGTCTGTTATTGAATAACCTCGAGATAAAATAAAATGCCTTAAGACATGCCGTTTTGAATCTGCACTTTATAAATTAACTGAATTGTGCTGAAACCCCTTTATTCTGGCGAGAGGAATGTGACAGAACTGATGGTTGTTGTTTCTTGTTCAGCTCACTTGGATGCAAAGAAAGCTGGAGATCTCTCCACCTTGTTTGATGTTGGAGGAATTGTGGGTCAGTGATTTTTTATTTTATTTAAAAAAAATTTTATCCAACCATTAAAAGTATTGGTCTTATGTTTTTCATTGAGTACAATTAGTTTTTGTTTTTTCCAATTACTGATGGAATCTGAGGCTTTTTGTCCTTATTGCTTTTTTTGTGTAAATAGAAAATTAGCTTCAGTTTATTTTGCAGGAATTAGCATGAATGTTTTCCTGATGTAACGGCATAAATGGACTCTGTGCGTGTGTGTGGGTGTGTGTGTGTGTGTGTG
>NW_015112964.1:62556-72291 GCF_001443285.1 Poecilia latipinna | reverse complement strand
TCCAACAGCCTTATTGCACCAATATGATCAAATAGATTTTGAATGAAAAGCTTAAACGTTCTCATTGGAATAGATGGGAAGATTGATGACTGGACAGGACTAGTAGGTCTACAAGATGGATGGAATAACATGGAAAACATTTAGAGATGTTTGTTGTATTTATTGTACAAGTGTTTATGTAAACAGATGGAAGAAAAGCTGGAGAGGTCATGCAGTAAATGAGTAGAAAGTACAGGAAACAGTGAAGACTGTTTTATGACTTTGTATTTTTGTGTTTTTATGATGTAAAGCACTTTGATATGCCGTGTTGCTGAAACGTGCTACACAAATAAACTTGATTGATTGATTGATTGACAGCATGCAGAGCAAATGGTTTCATGGGAAATGCTTCCTGTGGACGTTGAGCTAGTCTTTAGGAATAGATGTTTGACTGATTTGGTGTTTCCCAGGAATGCTGCTCGTATGTGGAGGTCTGGTGAATGGACCATATGCTCTCATAACAACTGCTGTGTCAGCAGATCTGGTAGGTATTTTCACGCTAAAATCTGTTTTATGTTTTAAAATCGTTTTTCTTTTGCATGTACACCTCTCCTCTGTGATTCCCTCTTTTTGTATTTTCGATAACAGGGAACACACAAAAGCCTGAAAGGCAATGCCAGGGCTTTGTCCACAGTCACAGCCATCATTGATGGGACAGGATCTGTAGGTCAGTACTATTTATTCTTTCCCCCAAGTTAGCAATACATCACTGATCAAGAGGTTTAATGTAATTGTTCTCCTGTTACTCCTAGCTGACAGGAGTCAGCTAGGAGTAACAGCTGACTCCTGTCAGCCTCTATACACGAGGCCCCAGAAACATCTGGGGCCTCGTGTATAGAAGAGTGAGCAGTTTTCACACTAAAACTTGACACATGGACAAATTTAGAAAAGTGCGGCGCACAAAAAACTTCAAATGCATAAAGCCATGTGCACACTTGTGGCCACACACCTTTCCTTTATACATCCCCATTTGCAGGAAATTGAGTCGCCACCCACAAATAGATATTTAAATTAGTATAAATACCCAGAAGTCAGCCACCAGGTGAAGCAATAACCATGGCAACGTCCTTGTTTGTAGCAGTATAAGTATTTATAATGATAATAATAATAATATATTTTATTTAAAAGCTGATTTCAGGGCACATAAGGTCATCTCACAAAAATAAAGATAATACAATCTAAAAAAATAAAAAAATAAAAAAATAAAGAGATTGTGCAAATGCCTGAACAGCAGAGCGTTCAGCCGGGATTTATAGACAGTCAGAGAGTCTTTGAGTGGCGAATGTGGACGTTTATTATGAATAGAGAAATCATGTGCAGAAGTTGCACATTAACAGAATGAAGACGCTTTTTGTCCATAAAGGCGACTGAAGGATGACTGCAGCTGGACCGGTACCGGTACCGCACGGCTCCTTCTTTAAGTTTTGCTCAGAGCTCCAGGATGATCAGTCTGGGCAACAAACCAGCAATAACATTTCCCAGGAGATCAATATGATCTCTGATCAATCGCTCCTTCCATTGGTGATGTTCTCCATCACAGCCAAAGTGCTCTACAATTACGCAGCTCACCTTTGTGCAGCTACTTAAATACCTGTGATTTTCTACACACCTTGATCATCTTAAAAATAATCAAACCTGTTTGGAGTTAATCTGCTGATCCAACCCTGTTTTACTTTTTATTGAGAATGAAATTACCCCATAGATGCATTTCATGCGCTTCAGCACACAGATCGATGTGTTACATCTTTATGAGACAAAAACTGAGGAAAAGTACTATTTACATTCGAGTGAAGTTTTCACATCATTTTAATTTTATTGTCTTTATTTACATGTTAGGTTATTGTCTGAGGATAAATGCGGTTCAGTTTCATTGTTTACGTTTAAACAATAAAATATTAAAATCACGAACAAACATCTGGTTTGATGTTTCGTGGTATAAATAACTGAATGTAGTCAGATTTCAGTGTATTTAGGTGAGTTTTGACTCTTTGTAGTTTGTTATTGTCCACATAAAAAGTTTGTGTGGCTGCCACACAAAAAAAAAAACAAGTTTGCGTATATTTACACAAACTTTTACGCAATGTTCATCTGTATACATGCCGACTTGTGCATAAAATATGACGCTGCACACTTTTTGTGCGTATGGTGCTTTATAAATGAGGCCCCAGATCAACATTTGGTAACTGATGGGGCTGCTGTTTAACCACATGCCTTCTGTTGTTCTATCATTAATAAAAATAGGAGTCAAATTTTTGCAGCAGAACAAATTATTTCCTGTCAGCATAATGACAAAAACAGAAATTATAAATTCGTCTTCCCACCCATTTTATCTGATTAATGATTTCTTTGATGTAAACACCACTTCCCAGGATGCATCCTCTGCTAAAGACAGGAAATCCCCACAGATTGTTCTCAGTAGTGAGTGAACAGTGAGTTCACAACCTGTGAACCTCCACAGGTTCAACAGTGACCTAGTAACCTGATGGTTGACATGGTAACACCTTGTGTATCCCAATCAGAACCTGCTTGTTCCAAAAAAAGGAAAAGGGCAAGAAATGCCTCTGCACATATTTCTAGCTTTCTGATATGCAAATCTCTATTCATTTTTATTCTTGTTTGTTTTTAAGTCCAACTCAATGGCCAGTGTTGTGGTCACTCAGCTAGCAAAATGTTCTTGGTAGGACAGTAAAGTATCTATTCTGCATACAACCACTAAGCTCAGATAGCGGGAACCTGTTCAGTCATAGTCTATCTTTTAATTTTATCAGTTAAAAAAAACAGTCGCAGTGAAGTCTATGATGAGATGTTTACCTCCCTAACACAGAAGAGTGATCAGCCTGTGGGGCCGTCTGATAGGCTACTGCTGTTAGAGCTCCACCTGCACAGAGTGCAAATAGAAACATGCTGTGCTGCTTGTTGACCAAAGCTGGCATCAGGAAGGTAGGAACCAGAACAGCGGATGTAAACGTCAGCTACCTTACAGGAAGTGCAGCTTCTCATGCTTCGCTTGGCTGCTGTGCAAACAGTTAATGTTCAGCACGACATTGTATATTTGAAGTAGTCAAATCCCAAAATGTGCTCACATCTTGAAATGTAAAGGTTTAGTCAATTTTAGGCCCATTGTAAAATTCTGTTTGTGTTTGTGGTGATAGGTGCAGCTCTGGGCCCCCTGCTGGCAGGTGTGTTGTCTGCAGGTGGCTGGAATCAGGTCTTCTACATGCTAATGACTGCTGACTTCCTCGCTTTGCTGGTGAGTGCAGAGCAGTGACTGTATGGAGATATTTCAATGGTTTGAGGACATACTTAAAGGTCAGGACCAGAGGTGACAGTAGTTTTAAATTTCTATGACAAAAGAGAGCTCTGACATGTTTGAGATGTTCAATTATGTGCCAAGCTTCTTCCAACGTTTTATAACTCACCCTCTTACTCAGCAATAAAAACTTATGTTTAGCTTTAGTGCTAAAGTAAAAGTTATTCATTAACTAAGTTCCACATTTTTCTTTCTGGACAGTGTACAGTGTTTATAATAAAGTGGAGAAAAATACAACTACCTTTAATAGACTTCATAACAACAGAGCAAACACAGTTAGACATGAAGAAAACATTTATGTCAGCTTCACTGAAGACAAATGCAAGGAAAACCACATTTCTATCATGTCAGATTTTGATATAATTTTTTATTTTATTTTCCGTTGCTACCAAGTGGACCACAGCTACAGGCCTTAATCCATTACAAATAATTTGTATGCTTATAAAATGTTTTCATTGTTTGTGTTGAAGCTTTTATTACGGCTGGTGGCCAAGGAGCTGTCCTCATCCAAGTCCCACCCTGTCTCTGCTATAGAGTGAGTCTTCATCCGCTCAGGTCCTTTTCTGACCTACCTACCTACCTACCTACCTACCTACCTACCTACCTACCTACCTAGCTACCTACCTACCTACCTACCTACCTACCTAGCTACCTAGCTACCGAGGTACCTAGCTACCTACCTACCTACCTACCTACCTACCTACCTACCTACCTGTCTGTCTGTCTGTCTGTCTGTCTGTCTGTCTATTGAGAACAAAAGACATGAAGTCCTGCTTTCAGACTGAAAACAACGTGCGCTCTTGAATTATGGCAGAAAAAAATATCAAAAAATATCAACGATGATTTAATGCTTTCAGCTTTGTAGGAAAAGTTTGGAGTTGGTCTCTTTCTTATCCAAGATGATTGCTGACCAGCGCACAAAGTAATGTCCATGAAGACATGGGTCAGCACGTTTGGTGTGGAAGAACTTGACAGGCCTGACCTCAATCTGATAAAACGCCTGTTCAGATTAATTGTACCAGAGACTGTGAGTCAGACCTTTATCATCCAACATTAGTGTCTGACCCAATCAATGTGCTTCTGGAAAAATGGTAAAAAAACAAACAATTCCAGCTCCTAAACCTGGTGGACACTCAACATGTGTGAAGAAAGACATACTTTTAGTAATGTGGTGCATTTATTTATGTACAAGTCCCTGTGATAATAAGAGACATGAGTGTGGTTGAAAGGTCCAAGTCATGTCTCTAGGCTCGCACTGCTGTGTGTGTGTGTGTGTGTGTGCGTGTGTGTGTGTGTGTGTGTGTGTGTGTGTGCGTGCGTGCGTGCGTGCGTGCGTGCGCGCGCGCGCGCGCGCAGGAAACATCAGACCTTTGCTCCGACTGAAGACAAAGTTCAGCCTTCTGCTTGTGACTGTAAAACGTAACCACACCTCCTCATGATGTTCTCATCTTCACAGGTTGAAGGAGCACTGAGCAGCACCATGATTGCACTGTTGCCACACACATCCCTCTCTCTGAAACACACACACTGACCACTCGTCTCAGCCTGGAAAGGAGGGCAGCTCAGCTGATCTCTGGACAACATGACAGGCTCAAATGCACCAGATTTACTCTGGAGAAGAGCTGGAAACTGAAGATGAACCAAGCTCAGCAGCAGCACACTTCAAGTTTCATGTACCCTCAGCTTATGTGTATCTTTCCTCATATATCTCTTGAAAACACAGCTGATTCCTGTTTAACAACCTTTTTATTTTTAACCCACAGAGAAATCTGATTTGGTTTTACTCAGATATTTATAACAGATCCCTGTTTAAGGAAGGACAGAATCTTTCTAATCATAGTGATCACAACTCTAAATTAGCTGCCATGTTTACATTCAGATAATAGTTTTTATTGCTCCAGCTGGGGAAGAATAGCAGACTGTAGCAGGAGTCTAAAAAACAGGGCTTCATTTTGAACCATATGCTATAGATACCATGACTGGTATTCATGGTCTAAGTTCGTAGCGTCATATTAATTATATGAAGCCTTATGAAAAATTCAGATCATAGGGTTTTATCTTTGTTTTTTATTCTCTTGTTGCTAACAGAGGATGTGAAACACTTAGAATTTGAATCAGTTGCTGCAGTCATGACGTTTGTAGTGAAAATCCCAGAGTTGGCTTTCTGAGCAACGTCCTGCCAGCTGCACCAGATGCAGCTCTGTAGCGCTCACTGCCGTTTTGGTTTTGTCATTCATTTGTTGGATTATATTCTTTTTGCAGAGTGCCGTTTTAATTTGAAGTGACTCATCTGTCAGTCATAGATCAGAACGGCAGAGACAGCATCTCTATAACATGAGTGCTGAAGTCGTCTCTCTGCTGGATGGAGGTGAGCTTCAGTCGTAGCAGTTTGCCGTCTGTGCGCCGTCCCAGATTAAGCGCTGTTTTTCAGCAGTTGACCACTGAAACGAAAAGCTGCTTTTGCCTTACTGAACCAAAGAGATTATGAGATCACTTTATGTGTTGATTTGAGCACACTTTAATCTGTATGTTTATTTCTGATTAATATTTTTGTATTCTTTGTCTTGTAATGGGGCACCAAAGCTCTATTTTTCTACGCTGCTAAGAGGAATGTGGTCTGTTTGTGCTAGGCGCCTGGGGTGAGCGGGTCTAATAAATTATCAATGCACTTGTCTGATTAGAAGGTTTCAGGCTGAAGTTGTTTATTTTCAAGTTCAGTTTTTTGCAAGGTTTTTATTTAGAACATTTTGAGTTAAGTTGAAACATTCAGTAATTATTTCTAATTTATCATTTGCTAAGGTGATTAGTCCTTTCATTAAAAATTGTGAATCTTGCAAGATGCTTAGCTATTTTTCTGTTTTATTTGTTAATTATTTATAGTATGTTAATTTATTGACTACTTAGAAGATATATATATAATTGTATCTTCATTAAAAGAAGACCACATATATATTTATTTTGGGAAGGTGGAAGGACTTTGAGTACTTGAAATATCTTGTGCCTTGTTTGTTGTAACTGATTTTCAGAAAGAAAATCACAAATGTATGATTTCTGTAACTGTTCTTTCATGGAACATATTGGGGAAAAGGAATAAACTTTGGTTTTGTGGGATTTGTGTTTTGATGGTTGGAGGAGTTCCAACATATCAGGGCAGTGCAGGCAGGGATCCTCGAGAATTCAGCAACTTTAGGATCTGTGATAATAGGATGTCTGTCTGGATGGATGGAAAAAATTAAGAGACCACTTAAAATTCAGTTTCTCTGATTTTACTTTTTATAGGCACATGTTTGAGTAAAATGAACATTGTTCTTTTATTCTATGAACTACTATCTCCAAAATTCCAAGCAAAAATTTTGTATGTTGCAGAAAATAAAGATGGTCAAAATAACGAAAAAGATGAAGTGCTTTCAGACCTCAAATAATGCAAAGAAAACCAGTTCATATTGATTTAGAAACATCAATGCTAATGTTTTAATTCAGTAAGAGTTCAGAAGTCAATATCATATATATATATATATATATATATATATATATATATGTATATATATATATATATATATATATATATGTTAAGATAACTCCAAAATGATCTGAAATAGGATTTTTAAAAAATCATTACACATCAACAAAGTCTTAAGCATCACTTCCCAAATAGCATTATTGTGTGTTAAGACTGTTAAAAACTATTTTTAATGACAGATTCAGTCTGACCAAACTTCAAATCTTTAAAACCAGTTTCTGAGATTCTGCAACATATAATCAAGTCATTATTTAAGTAAATGCAATGTAAATCTAATCTCTGCCTCAGCATACAGTAAAACCAAGAATAGTTTTTACACCACAAAGGCAACTTTCTTTTTTTTAATCTTGTGTTTTTGTGTCTGTCTCTTATGAATTACCACGGAACTTGAAGGATAACTAAATTAACATTTAATGTGATTCACAGAACAAAATGTAATTTTGTGGTAAATGGGTTTAATTTTTTTAATGATGCCAGTGTTTTTGTATTCATCCTTTGTATACAAAGAAGTTTCATCGTTTAAAAAACAACTCAGGACAGTAAAACCCCTTGAAAATGTCCAAAGACAAGAAAGGACTGAATTAGACTCTGGAGACGTTGAATAATGGTAACACTTTATCATTTTTATTTAACTCAGCACTTTGGCATTCTTGGTTGTACGAGGCATTCTTGAACGCACCATAGGCTGCGTCGGTCATAAAACGCTGCGTAGCAGCGCCTGACGGTCGGTAGACAAGAAGTGTCGGGGAAAACGTTCCTACTTGGATCTCTGCACAACACCGGTCAGGTTTTCTATCAGTTCATAAACAACTTTAGTACTTTTTCGAACTCTTCCGTAGAAACTAGCAAAAGGTCCTTATTAAAAAGAACCACCAATAAAGGTAGGAATAACCAACTTCTAATGCTTGCGACGTAATTTATCGACTTACTGGTTTAAGTTTCGATTTCGTCGTCCATGTTATGGCAGGCTTTATGCTAATGGATTAAAGAGTAATTGTTCATGTAAATAATTTTTATGTTAGAGCTTCAGGGGTTCGGACGGAGAAGAGTGATTCTTTTTTTCCTTGTTTTTCTTTTCGTCAGATGAGTAGTATTGCAAAGATGGACGACCTTGAAGATGCGAAGAAGGAGCTGAAAGAATTGAAGGTGAAAAAGGAAACATATACCTAAATATGCTCTATATCACTGTTTTATTTCAGTGACAAAACATCTACTTTGTTGGTTTTGGTTTCGCTTTTGTAACGGAAGTGTGTGGCCTGACGGGGGCGCTATAAACAATCGCCGGATTCTCATCTGCTGTTATGGCACAGCAGCCAGATGGAGGAGAGGATGGCTTTCTTTGGTACAAGTGCAGCTTAGAGAAACATAAAAGTGTCTTAGTCTGAGTCTGACCTCTTCAGTCAGAACCGAATGTTTTTACATTGCATAGCAATGCTGGGTCTCTTTCTCTTGCCATAAATTAGACCAAACAATAGCTAAACTTTTCAGGAGAGTCCAGGTGTAGACTGGGCAGACTGGAGAAGAAGGGGCATGCAGACAGTTGCAGGAGTTGTTGACCTTCCCCACTTGTAGAAGCAGCATCTCAGCTTTTGGAGTTACATCTAGAATTTAAGCTCTTTCAAATATGTTTATCAATCAGAGTATAGCTAATGTAGCAGAACAAGAGAAAAGAAAATCTGTCCCACTAGTCCCGTGTACTCAAACTGCAAATCAGAAAGAGTATTGTATTTCTTTTCTTTGATGCATGTGTCTGTCTGTCTGTGTATGTATATATAAAGAGGAAAGTTGAGAAAGCTGATGACGCGAAAGCCAGGTTGGTTCTGGAAAAACTGGAAGGAGATGAATTAAAGGAGAATGCCAAAACAGAAATGATGGCTCAAGCTGGAAAGCAGGAGTCTTGCCAGAAAGAATTCACTCAAGACTTGGAAAAAGTCAAGGTATGTCTGACTCTTTGTTTACACTTACAGGTTATTGGGAAGGAGATAGTTATGATATATAGTTAATCACGTTTTTTTTATATATATATAAAGGATGACATCCAGAAGCTTTCTAAACACAAAAAAGATATACTGGATAAACTGAGGCGATGCAAAGCTCAGCTGGAGGCTAAGAAAACCGAGGCTTCAAAACTGAAGCACAAATTCAAGGTGAGAATGTCATTTTTTTCTGATTTTTAACCTTAAATTTCCTGTTTGTTAATCTTTTCTACTAAAGTATATGAATTGGGGTGTTTTAAAAAAAATCATCCAAATAATAAAAGTTGTTCAGAGTAAAGATCTTTGATTTAAATAGATACTTGATTATTCACAGGGGCAATAACAGCACACAAATTTAAATGTAAAACTGTATTTCTTGTCTAGATCTATGCCCAGATTCCAGAGACGGAGGTGAAGTTTCTGTCTCTTATCAGAGAGGAGAACGAGGAGGGAGAAGACACCAGTGATTCAGTCAGAGGAGTGTTTACCATCAGTCAGAGAGCTGCAGTGCTCCTACTAGGAGGGCAGGCTCTCATCACGTTTGAGGAAGAGAAAGGTAAACAGGACTTCACTGTTGTTTTCTTATATTTTTCTTATATATGTGGCTCTGTCGGCACGTTATGCAATGTGGTTGACATGAAAAAGATTCAGTTTAATTTCACGACAACAAATCAATATTTGTGATGAATTTTATTAAGTGGATTTACTTATTAAAACTTATTTAGAGTCTTAAATTTTTGTGAAGGTGTAGCAGAGATTAGATCAGTGACACTAAGTTATGCTTAAGAAATGTCCTTGTTTATTGATTTACTCCGTTGTGCAGGTTTTTTTTTTTTTTTTTAAATCTTTCCAAGCAAACAACAAAAACCAAAAAAATTTTCCCAATTTTC
>NW_015112964.1:39679-59404 GCF_001443285.1 Poecilia latipinna | reverse complement strand
GTTGTGCAGGTTTTTTTTTTTTTTTTTTAGAATCATCACAGCAAACCAGCAAAAGCCAAAGAACTTTGCACAATTTTCCCCCCCAAGCTAACTGAGTTGATTAATGTTCAGTCTTTCCTCGACACATATGTAGACCTTCAGGACATTTTGCACATATAAATAGTTGCCGAGTTTCATGTAAAGAGTGTCTCGGACTCGCATCTCATTGGCTCTTCATAAGATTTGTAATTCTGTCATGTTGTCGATCCTCTAGTGGCTCAAAAGGTCCTGAAGCTCCCTGGTTGCCGTGTGTCCTGTGAAGACAAAACCTTGAATGTGAAACCAAAAGGACTCGCCTTGGAAACATCTGTGAAGTTTGAGGTATGTAATAAAATCCAGGTTTACCAATAAACCGGAACCACTGATGAATTATCGATGATTGAAATCTTTGCACATTTGTTGAGTGATTTTAAACAAACATGAAAAACAAATGTTTCTTTTTAAAATCACAATGAAAATACCAACAAATTCCAATTATTTTTTATTAATCTTGAGTGACCATCAATCTGCTCACTCCACCGCTTTTTAAAAAACGTTTTGAGAGGGTGATGGCATCACATGCTTCCTGAAAGAGACATTTTAGTGATATATTTGCTCACAGCTGTCCATAACAAATCGAACTCAGTCCTTCCTTGTGTAATTGCTGAACCTAGAGGTCACTAGAGAGAAAACGTATGTGGTGTTAATTCAGATGCTTCTGGTTCAGCTGCACTTTTTAGAAAAACTGACAACTGGCATTTAGACACTGAGTGAAGGGCTCTTATGATGGCGGTTAAATCATTTCCTCAGGGTTTGCTATGCCGTAAAAAGACAGATGGTTAGATGGACAGAGGTGTACGCTGACATTATAGATGTTGTTGAATATAATCTATAATTCACACACTCACTGAGATTTTGCCCTCACTTCTTCCCTTTTTGTTAATTATCACTCGTTTTGCTTTGCTCATTCTGCCAGCCAACATCTAACATCTTTGAGGGCGATGCACTGAAGTCTGACTACGTACAATACATAAAATGTGAACATAGTGTAAATATTGTCATTACCACTCAAACATTGCATTGTGAAATAACTGTTTTTTTTGCAATACCTTTGTTTTATCTGTGGAGGTCCATATGGATGTGTCCAGAAAAGAGCTGAAAGTATCCAACATCCCCCCTGCCATGCCGCAGGACAGAACGGAGGACCGTCTGGAGATCAGCTTTTCCAGACCAACCAGGGGAGGAGGAGAAGTGGAGAGTGTGGATTATGATGTCAAGACTGGAACTGGGTCCATTACATTTTTGAAACCTGGAGGTATTGCTGTCAGGGTCACACACACACTGAGATGTAGGAAAATGCCAAAACAACCTGTGTGTCCTTCGTTTCCCATTTACCTTGAAGCAAGTCATAAGGCATGGCACTCAGAATTACTGTCTGAGTGTCAACCTGTGACCCAACAGATTTACTTAGATTCAGCGATAGAACCAAAACTTGACAGATCAATAATTTAGTGCTACAAGGTAAATGTTTTTTTTTTTTTTTCTTTTTAACCCCAAAATTTCTAGAAGTTTGAGACTGAGACCATGCCATAGATACTCTAAAGTTATTTTAATCAGTGAAAAGAATCTTATTAAAATACCTATTAATAGGTTGTGTCTGAATGGACACAATCCATTCATTCACAATTTTGAGTTAATGATGAATTCCATGCTGAAATGTTGTCTGTGTGTGTGTGTGTGTGTGTGCATGTGTGTGTGTGCGTGTGTGTGTGTGTAGTTGCCTGGAGGTTGGCCAGAAAAGGAGTGTACAAAGTAAATCTTGAATCTGAAGTTAATGTCAAGGTTGGACCAGCGTATGACTTCAAGTTGGAGAAATTTCAAGTAAGAGACAAAACACACTGGAAAAGCAGCTTCTGGTCACTCATGTTCCAAGCTAGTCACATGGACGCGCCACTCCCCGTTGGTAGAATTGGTCTTCAAAATAAAAGTCTTGCTACGGTAGTAATTCTAAATATTAATTGATTGGTCAAGTCTGTATTATGTTCATCTGTATAATTACTCATTCGCATAAACAGAACATCTGCCCTACTCCAGATGTTGGTCTCCCCATTGGTGCCTACTTCATGTCACTCCACAACCACAACTCTAATCAATGCTTTGAAATTCTTGGGCACCATATGTCCCGCATCATTATGCAAGCTGATCTCATGTCTGTTATTCATTGCAGACATCATGCGGTTCATCGAGGCGAACCATTCTTCTGGAAGGCATCGATGATGTGGAGGATGAGGAGGACCTGCAGGACCACCTGGAAATTCATTTCCAGAAGCCCAACAACAGCGGTGGCGAAATTGAAAACATCAAGTATATTGCTAAGGGAAAGTCTCTCCAGGCATTTTTCAGTGAGGACAAAGTAGACACAACCAACTAAAGTTGGCTGGAAGTGGTCATCTTCAGCAACATTCAGGAGAATAGGAAGAGCCTGACTCCATGGTCTGTTCAGTGGTAAAAGCAGAAAATCTTTTTACTTTTGACACTTGGAAATGTTATTTGGTTACGGTGATATTTTATTTATGTTCTGGGAAAGCGGGTTTGATTTTAGCATATATAAATTACTATGCTTACACAATCTGTAGACATGAACTGGGTTTCCAGAAAGAAACTATGTTCAGTCACCGTGTATCTCAACTCTGATGAGCTAAAATTACATCTCTGGAATATTGATCTTAATGTAATTCATGACATAACAGGTATTGGTAGCCAGTTTCTAAAGTGTTTTAAGAACACTTCAGCACTAATTTAAGAATAAATTATGTATCATATGAATATATGGTGGTAAATTACCCTCACTAGAGATGACAGGTATTTTGCATACTGTGTAAAAAGCAAAGATCAGACTTTTTGTCTGGGTCATCACTAAGGTTTAAGCTTCTGCTTGTTATTGTCTCTTCTGCCCTGTTTATGATGCCTATTAAAATATAAAAACTACGTCAGTGGAATTGGTTTTGTGTGTCTTTTACTTTTGACTTCAAAGTTCAAGGAATGACTTATCATTCCTTCAAATGATAACACTCCTATTTGCCAGAGGAAAAAAAAACAGGTAACCTATAATGACAGAAAATGTATGTTTTGTTTTTGCTTGAGCTCAAAAATTCTCAAGATCTCCTTTTTTCCCCCTTTCTTTTAATGGCTGGTTTCTCTAATATATGTTGAACTCCTCCACCTACATAATCATTCCTTGTTATCTAAAAAAAAACACTGCTTTGACCACCTATTAGCTGATTGTCCTTAATTTAGTATCCAAACCACAAGAGGATACATATTTTAATTACTTTTAACAACTGTTTGCATCCATAATGTTAAGACATTCATTCAAAGGAAGGGAAGTGCATCAAGGTGGTAATTTAAATCAGTCTATACAAATATCATGCAGGATTTTTGGCACATTACGTGTGTCGCACGCAAACATTAACTATAGAGTAAAATTTAAAACATAGTCACAGTTCATGCAATCGTTTCTCGACAGCCACGAGCTCAGACCTCTCTGGACAAAGCAGGTACAAGGTACTAGTTTCTACCAGGATAGGAGTGACTGAAACGGGTCTGAGGATGCTCCAGTCCTGCTGTGTGTACATAGAGCTGAGGCTCCAGCTGGATTAAGGCTGGGAGGTATATTTCATGAGGGAGAAATATACTCTGTTCTCCAGTATGACATACTGATGGTATAAACACTTTTGTACTAATGAGACGCAGCTTTAATTATCCATAAATCCCGATGATATCCCTCCCCCAGCTTTGTCCCATATCCTTGTTAGTATTAAATTGGCCTGATAAGCAAAAGAACCAATTGTGTTATTTTTGATCAGGACATGTTATTTTAATCTATGCAGTATTCTACGGTTTCATATTTTCTCCTTCAGAATACTGACGGAATTATAAATATCCTATGAAGATAAAACTATTCCATGCATTGTTGACTTCCAGACGGGACTAATTCTTTACTATCAGGAAGTCCATAAAACACAGCTAGAAGTCTTCAGCTGATAAAAAGCGACGCAGCAAGAGTTCTGAAGAAAATTAAAAGGATAGATCATATTTCTGTGTAAAATATCAGGAACCACACTCCATACCAGTAGGTGGCGGTAATGCTACTAAAAGTTTTTTGCCAACCGCCAATAAAACCACGAAGAAGAAGCAGCAGCAGCAGCAGAAGCAGCAGCAGAAGAAGACGACACTACTGCTACTATTATTGCTGATGTCACAGCAAATTGAACACGTAGACATTAGAAACTAAATATTCAGCGATGCTTTGGTTTGAGGGATCCATTCCTGAGGCCATAAACTCTGCTAAACAACGCAGTTTGGTCTTTGTCGTTGTCATTGCAGGTAACTGTGGTAAAATAACTGTAAACGGACGTTGTTGTGAGAACGACGCTTATTAGCAAGCGACCTCTCGGTGTTTGACAAACTCGTTCCAACGTTTCGCTGTTGTTTGTTAGAACCGGTTGGTTTTAATGCTGCTTCTAGTTTGCCTCGGAAATCAATTAGACACGAGAATGACGTCAAATCCAGCTTAAACTTATTAAAGCAGCAGGTGAACCAGCTGGCTTTGCTTGTTTTGATTTTACTCGGAAACATGGCTACCAACCAGCCAACGCAAGCCGCCAACCACGAATTTCTTTAGAACTATGGCTTTCAAACACCGGGGAAGACTTTCCCTTTCGGAAGGTGTACAGTTCGTTAAGTTTGAGCAATTTAATGCAACATCTCATAAAATTCAAGTATTATGAAAAAGTTCCACATATTTTGTCCCTCATTCAGAGAGTGAAACGGATGGAGTGAGATATTTAGATCCTTTATTTTTTTTTAAATGTTCAGATAATGAAAACACAAAACCTGACTGAATCTTTTTTAGTGTGGTGTTCACCTCCATTGTGTGACTTGCTGTGGTTCTTAAACTGACAGACTTCATAGAGAGGAACCCAGTTGGGTCTTTTCCCAGCGCTGAACTTGAGTTTTGGTGTTACGACCAGATTGTTTTCCCACATTTTTGTCAGATGCTTATATTAAAGCTGTTTAGGGACGACCATTGTAATATGTTGTTTATACAATTGTTTTACAGAAATAAAGCTTTAAATATGTTTTTGCATTTTGCTGGAATCTTTTGTGATAGGCGACCACAAAGTGGAGCGTAATTTTGAAGATGCATGGTTGTATGTTTAGATTTGTTGACCTAGACTTTAGGTCAAAAAACGTTTTTTCCATCTTTCTATTGGCTCTGATCAAGCTAAGCAGCAATTCTGTTCCGCAAAAGTGAATTAATTTTAGTTTAATATAATTCTTTTAAGCTTTATTAATCCAGCTGCCTCCACAAAGTGAAACATGAGTCCATATGACTGACAGTTCTAGTTTGAATTCAGTTCAACAGGAAGATGATTCCAAACGCAGGAGAAAATCTACAACACGATATGATAAAACAATACCCCAGTCAGATCTCTGTGGACTTACAACTGAAGAGTTGCACCTCAAAAAAAAAGAGAGCCGGCCAAAGCCTAGACCAGATCTAGTAAAGGCCAGATGAGTTATGACTGGATATGTAGAACAGTAACATTCTTTTTTCCCCCCTCAACTGTTTGCTTGTTACTTGTATAAAACACATTTGTGTCTATTTGAGGAGGACGACAGGTCTGTGTCGTCATGATGTAAAGTACAGTTTACATGTAAAGTTATTAGATGTCTGATTTTACTCTGTCAGGGGAAGATGAACAGTCTCAGCAGCTGATGTCCAGTTGGGAAGACGGCGGCGTTTCAGAGGCTGCCCAGAACTGCTGCGTGGCCATCAGGGTCGATGCCAAGAGGTACTGATTAGTTCTCTGCTGTGTGTACAACAGCTTCAGTTAGTTTGTTAAAACAGCTATGTAAAACCTCAAATTTGATTATCACAGTAATTGTCTGACCTTTGAACGCTGCCATGTTCATAAAACATTGGCTTGGAGCTTATACAACCTGGTGTGATGTACAGGCGTTTTATTTTATCTCAATAGATGTTACTAAACAGTCCGTACAAATTCAAAATGCTCTAATGTATATTTTATTCCTCATGGAATCACTTTCTCTTCACAGTGACACTTGTGTCCAGTTTTCCCAGATCTGTATCCTTTGTTGCTGTGTATGTGTTGTACATATATTGTAACTATATTTATATCTAAGTGCAGGACTTTGGTAAAGCTTGTGTTCCTTCATTAGCCTGTTATAGATCCCGTAGTATGCATACCGTCTAGCTTCTTCATCGGGGTGACTGGGATTCCTCTGGAGGTCGTTGCTGGAAGTGTGTCTCCTGATGAACTGATGAAGAGAATCAACAAAGTAAAAAAGGTAAATTCACCCTGTAACGCTGGCATCTTTTCAACACATTATATTAAAAAGACGGCTTGATGAAAATCAACAAATAGGTTAACTAAAACCAAATGTAGAGTATTTGGTAGCTGGAGGGTCGACAGAAAACTTAAAAAAAAAAGGAACAATGGCTAAGTTCACGCAGCAGGTCTTGATCAATCAATCACATTTTATTTGTATAGCACATTTCAACAGCAAGGCATTTCAAGGTGCTATACATAATTAAAGAAGAAATAAAAACAGTATTTGATGCTTAATTTTGATTTTTTTTTTTTCCTGAATTTTTTTTTTTGTCTGGTCATTGATATTATTAATTAAATGTGACTGTAATCATTTCATGTGAATAATATACGACCCCAAAGCAAGCAGCATGCACAGACGAACAGTGTAGATGTCAGACGGCATCCATTCAGCCTTAAATGTTCTCATTTAAGACTGATAGGAACATTTATCAGCCTTAAATAAAGGCTGATAAATGTTCCCCTTGCAAAAAATAAATAAGAAAAACAAAAAGTAAATGAAAACTTTTCTGTTTTTATATTGGTTTATTGATAGATTGGTCTCTAATTTCCCATCAGAAACAAACTTCTTTGTAAATTAAAGACATTTAAACTGTAGTCTCAGGTGGATGTGTAACTTGGGCTTTCAACTGTAGATTCAATAAACCAGACACTAACAAGATCTAGCCAGGTCTAAGTTTGGTAGACTTTAAGTCACAAACCTTTTAAGCCTAATTATCTGCTTTAGCAGATGGAAATCGATGAGAATGACTAACGTAGGACAGAATGACAGACAGTAAAACAATTACCGTATTTAACAACACTTTAATATTATCATCCCTTTTCCTTCAGCACCTCTGTGCTTAAAGAACCAGTATTGTGATTACAGATGTAAACTGTAATCAGAACAGCTTAAAACTGTTCAGCATTTGCCATATGATAGCAAATGTTAGGGTTTTAAAAATAACCTTATATAAAAAACACTGGTTTATTAGGAACTAACTGCTTGTGGAGTTTGTGGATGAATCTATGCCACATGAAAATGGCAAAACAATTCTCACTGCAGAGATTTTAATGTATTTTATTTAACTTGGGTAACATGAATATGAAAACTAAACATATGAACAACTCTTTTTCTCTAATTGCCTTTAAGAAGCTGAATCTATAAAATGTTTTACGCATTTTCCTGTTTTCTTGTAGATGCACTGTCAAGGAGTAGAAGCTACTGCTGCAACAGATGCACAGGACTCTTTGGAGACCAGAGCACCTGATGGCACAGCCACAGATCCTGCCTCAGCTCCAGCAGTGCCTGTTGGGCTGGAAATGATCAGTGATGAACCTGAAGAGGCTCCAGCTGCAACAAAAGGTGTGAATGATTGCTCACTCATTCTGCTGCATACATCACGATGTCACCAGGTGGCTCAGAACCCATCCAGTCACTGAACACATAAATGTTCTAAGCATCTCCAGCTGAACAGAAACAAAACTGAAGTTATTATTATCTGGTCCACTCTGCAACCTCAGTTCCTTTAAATCAAGGCTAAACCCACTTCAAGTTGTTTTTAATATCATTAATGGGACATTGACCAATATATTTGATGTACATTGATTATCTTGATGATGGCACTCACCAAAATGTTATTTTTGTTACTGGTTACTGTACTGTGTTTTTTATGACTTCATATTTTTGTGCTTTTATGATGTAAAGCTTTTTGAACTGCCTTGATGCTGAAAGGTGCTATACAAATAAATTTGATTGATTGATTGATTGATTGATTGATTGATTGATTGATTGTGGTCTTTTTCAATATAGAATCCCTTTCAAGTTCGGCAGATGGAGAATGTGTTTCCAGCGCAAAGCCGTCTATGGAGAATTCCCCTGTATGTCAGGCTACGTGTTCTCAGAATGAAAACCTGAATGCAAAGGTAGAAAGGTAAGAGCAACTTGGGTTTGTGTTCATTTCTCCATAATACAGGCAGGGAGCATCTAACAAACCTTTATTGCCATATTGTAAGATGTTTACAAATGTGAGTCCCTTCCCCAATTTGCCAAAATGGTGTTTACTATGTGTACTTTGAACCCAACATCATTGGCTTAAAAACTGAAATATTTTCAACAACTTAACCGCAGTTGGTGCCGAGCTAAATAACTTAGCGCTACAGCTAATTATTGTAAATATAGGTGAGGCGTGCTTTGACAGCACTGTTGGCAGTAAGGTTATCAAACTTCTAGGAAAGATGGTGAGTTCTGTAAGCTCTCAGCTGTAAGTTTGTCCTGCTGAGTCTCGTCTCTTCATCCACTTGGTAGATGGCAGCAAAATGTTTTATTCATTTGTTGTTATACACATACAGCCAATGCTGTATGCTGGAAAAAAGGCCCACACTATGGAGTTCCCACCTCCAGACTTTACTGTGGCTATGGTGTTTTTGGGTTACACCTAATAAATGCAGCATTGTACACTTGTTCTTAAACAATGTAGTGTTTATGGGGCAACGGTGGTTGGAGTTCAGTGGGTTTCTGGTTCGATCCCCACGCCACCCGCTCTCCAGTAGCTTGCTATCATCTGTGTGTGTGTGTGAATGGGTTAATGACTGTAGTGTGAAGTACAAGTACAAAGCCATTTACCATGTCAGATTTAGTACTTTGTTTTCACCTGTACCTGTTGAACAATTCGAAGCTCTTCACATCAGTGTTTTTCCAACCTTTTCAGGGCGCAGGCCACTTAACCCATTTAACAAACAGTCACGGATCACCTAACCTGAAAGCGATAATGAATCTTTATATATGATGCAACCTGAAACGAAAATATTAGTTTCTCAACTCTCTTATTATTGTTGTCTTTGTTCATCCTAATGAGAAGAGTGGCGCTGTTTGGTGAATGTGACTGGTCACGACAAAGACATGAACACGTCTACTTGGGCATTTTGAGTCATTATCAGATTCTGAAAGTGTCTAAGCTTTCCAATGATGCCAAACACATAGAAATAAAAAAGAAGGCACTAAATCAGCTGATGGTCATATGCACTAAGTGGCAGGATTGGTTTTTAATTTCTTGGACTAATAATTCAGCTGCTGTCATGAATTTTATTTCTTTAACTTCCTTTACGTGTTCAATATTTTTGCCTTTGTTATTCCATTTCATTATTGGAACCTTAACTTGCGAACAACTTTGCCTCAGATTTGTTTTTATTATTTGCGCTACACAGGTTCTTGCCAACATCTGGAGAGAATTTCAAGTGAGCTGCACGTTTCGAAACGTACCAGCTCACTAGCTTGGCATTTCAAAGGCAAATATGTCTGTTTTGCTGCAACATTTGTCAGTCCTGCAACTAAAACTAAAATTATTGTAAGCATGACTGTAAGTCGGAGGTGGCCAACATGGGTAACGACAAAAATGAAAGCTTTCAATAGCTTGAAACAAAATTGGTCTTATTCTAGCAATTTTTTGGAGAATATACTAAAAGGCCATTGTGTAGTTGTAATGTCTTGCTGCTTCCATTAGGGGGTGCAGCTGGCTATAGAAAGAGGCAGAACTTTGGGTTACTCCGAATGTTTTGTCATTTAGCAATTTGTTTTTGTTAGGTTGCTTAACATCTGGCAATATTTTCATTGTGTGATGTTTTCATTTAAAAACATTTCACTTTAAAGTGTTCTAGTTGTATAATTTATAAACTATTAAACAACATTTCCTTTGCAATCCTCTTAAGGCCGCAGCTCTCCCTGTTGCTTGATCACCTTCTTTCTAAGCGCGTTTTGGTTCCACTGAATCAGTGTGTTTGGCTTTACTCTGCTTTTATTCTCCACCTTTCCTGTCGTGGTGTTTCAGGCAGACCATGTGAAGGATATCTGGAGAAACCCACAACCTGGTCATCCTGTGAGCCAGGCAGCTGCACAAGGCCCTAGCTGCAGAACTGGACAGTACTGAGGAGGAGCAGGGCCCTAGAGGGCCTAGTTCAATCCCTGCACCCACAGCTGACCAGGAGAATCTCTGAGATCCATAGACAGTGTTGTAGCAAAACGGACATATTTGTCTTTGAAATACCAAGCCGGTTGTTTTTGAGTTAAAAGAAGCGAATGGGTGCATTTTTAAAGGTGCAGCTCACTTGAAATTCTCTCCAGATGTTGGCAAGAACCTGTGTAGCGCAAATAATAAAAACAAATCTGAGGCAAAGTTGTTCATAGTTAAGATCCCACCATTGCACAAGAGGGCAAACACACAAACATCATCACAGCACCTATTTATCACTTAGCAAACGGTTATGTTTGATGATGTGTTGGGAGGAATGCAGAATGATGGCGTTGGGCTGCAGTTGTCTGAATTTGTTTTGAAATTATAGAGGAGGATTCAGGCACAGCAAAAAGGATGTGAACTTCATTCAGAGGTTGAGTTTCCTCTTTTACACTAAGGAATTTCAGACACACAGAACATGAGAGAGCGATTCTGTACATAGAAATATTTTCCTTTTATACCAAGGAGATGAGTTCTAAAGTATAGAAGCAAGCATTTTGTCTGGCCATGTCCACATCTGGAGCTTTCAATTCAAATTCAAAATTTAAAACTCAAAAATACTTCATTAATCTCAAAGAGAAATGAAATGTGTTGTATCTCAGTCATGGCACTGAGGTCATCTCCGTCACTGGGCTGCTTTAATCAATAGAGACAATCCATTAACCATCCAACTTCTTTTGATAATAGTTATGTTTGCAAACTTTTAGGATGATTTTCTACTTAAAGCTAACAAAAACATTTAATTTCTTAGAAGATTTGAATATTATGTCAAACCAACAAACAAGGACAACATTTTAATGCAGAAATGTTGACTTAAACTATGTTTCTTTCTGCTTAGAAGTTATTATTTTTTAATGTTTTTCAATCTGAATATTGACTTTCACCAGCAAAAGGGCTTTTCCCAGAAAAGAGAGGCTCTGCCTGAACCACCCTAACCCTGTTCTCATCACATCGGGGTGCTGGGAGTTCCTGATTCATTCAGGGGGAAGTGAACTCACCTCTGCTATAAAAGAGCAGATCATGAATTACATGTTTGCCTGTAATTTATGAAACAATGCAAACTGTTTTCTGTGAGGCTGAAGCCATTTTGAACGATCCAGATGATTAGAAGCTCAAATCACAACTTGATGTTCAGGAGCAAACCTTCTTTGTCCCCTTTACTGTTTCAACGACAAGAAAATTTTAAGTTTCCTTTGGGGTCAGTAAAGGGTTTTTGAATTGAATTTGAGTTGACCTGTACGTAGGTAACCATGGAAACAAGTACAGTACATGGGTGAACTATTTTGGAAAAGATGGATCTCCGAGTATTTGCCCTTGATGCAGGAGAGACAAAAGTGGATGAGACGAGAAGAAACATCTCTTTTGGAGATGTTGTCCTGATTGCAGACGCTGCAGCGCCCAGAGGATGTTGGCAGATGAGGAGCTGATTGTTGGTTTGTTAGCCTGGTTTGTTCAGTGCAGCTTCAGACCAGAACCAGTGTGTTGGAGAGGCCAGTGATGAAGCTCTGTCTGCGTCTGGAGGCATCTGCAGACTAAAGACATTTCTATTTTTTCTATTCTCATCTTTATCTTTCTTCTTTTTATAGGTTCATCATTAAGAGAATTGAAGAGCAAAGAAGAATCCCTTAATGTCTTTGCATTTATATAGTATATAATTGAGGTTGTGGTTGGAATGGTTCATTTAGGCTTCAATGAGCTCTGCATGGACGTGGGAGGTCATGTAGGGGTTTCTTTTACCAGTCACCCAGTCAGCTGTAATTAGTCAACACCAGTCAGTCAGTCAGTGGGTGAGCAGGTGAGTCAGTCAGGCAGTCAAACAATGCAGGAACCAGAGTAGGAGAAGCAGCAAGGGATTCTGAGTCTGTACCGCGTTTGCCTGTAATTTTGGAATAAAAATGGAACTGCATTTTTGACGTTTTCTGGAACGACATGAACCAGAAACTCATACTCACAAAGTTACATTCACTTTTGGTTTTATCACTTTTAAAAATATTTTTGGGTTTCATGGACAGGTCGTCACTGCAGACATGCACAGCACTGGTTGTTTATGTTCATGGAGACGGCCTTCTGGGTGCCATGTACTGGTCAGCATGGAAGCAGCCATGCTCTCTTATCTGTGACTTGTGGCCTACATTCACCTGTTTGACTTGGTCAAACATCTGTGCTCGTATCTACCAGCTTGGCAGCAGTTCATGTTCATCACTGCCTTATATACTTTTTAAACTATTTTCCAACTTCAGCCAAACGTACATGCAAGAGATGGAGAGCGGTCTGTTTTTCACTTATATGCATAATTCTAATTATATTTTATTTTTCTTCCCCCTCTTTTTCTTTTAATTTTGTACAGATTGACAAAGAAACTGGAAGAGAGACAAGAGAAAAGGAACACAGAACAGAAGGAAGTAAGGAAATAAATTGACTGAACAGTTTTACTTGAACTTCTCTGGATCCAGGAAACATAATTACCATTATTAAAGAACAGCTCCAGCTGAACAGCTGTTCTGTTTATTTGTGCTACCCGTAAATCCGTCCTACCTTACGGTAGGAAAATCTGACGAGGTAGCACTGATGGTCAGAACACCGGCACTGTTAACACACAGCTCCTTTAAGATCTGCTCAGAGCTCCAGGATGATCAGTCTGGATTAATCTAAACACTAATAAACCATCAACATCATTTCCCAGCAGATCAACATGATTTCTGATCTCTGATCTCTCTGAATCCTCTTTTTGGCGATGTTCTCCATCAGAGCCAAAAGGTTCCACAATTACGTGACTCTCCTTTGTGCAGCTGCTTACATAAGTGTGATTGTCTGCACACCTTGATCACCTTAAAAATGATCAAACCTGAACTGTTTGGAGTTAATCTGCCCATCCGACCCAGTTTTCTTTTTCAGCGAGAATGAAATTACCCCAGCAGATAATATGCATTTCATGCGCTTTGGCGCACAAACCGATGCGTTGCATCTTTGCATGACAAAAATTGAGATTTACAATTTATATTCAAGTGAGGTTTTCACATCCTTTTATTTTTATTTTATTTATTTTGTGTGTGTTATATTACTCTCTGAGGATAAATGTGGTTCAGTTTCATCATTTACAATAAAATGAAATACAATATAAATACAATAAAAGATTGAAATCAAGAAAAAACATTGTTTCAGTGCTTCTTGGTCTGAATAACTGAATGAAGTTTCAGTGTGTTTACGGGAGTTTTGGCGCTTTGTAGTTTGTCCTCAGAAAAAGTTTGTGTTGCTGTCGCACATTTTCATGGCAGGTCAACAGTTTGCGTACATTTACTCCACACATTTTTTTTTTTGTGTGTGTGCACACTTTATGCACAAGACCCCAGTTCTTTCCTAGATTATTGGATTTGATGCCTAGAACATCAAAAAGATGCTGGATTTTGTCTGGAAGAGAAAGGTCCCTAATCCTGCTGGCTGCATCACAGCAGTCATAGTTTGTGTAAAGAACGTGTCCAATGTCACAGAACGGTGGATGCAGCCATTACAGATCAGCCTTTGTTGGTATGTAACCAACAGCTTTTGCCCATGTTGGTTTCTGTTGTGTCTTCTCTTCCATGCTGCCAGGCTGCTCACCTGTCTCTCCGTTCTGTCCTCGTTGCTCATCCAGCTTGTTGTTCTCCTGGTCTGGAGGCTTCAGCATTGATTTTGGCTCTTCTGCTTCTCTTTGATTTACCAAATGACTCTCTCTTTCGCCTCTTTCACGACATTAGCTGAATGCCTCAAATGAATGTAGAGTCACACTGTCGCCTTCTATTTGCTCATGTCTAATATGAATAGAGGAGGTACGTTTCCGCAGGTCTGAATACTGAGCTTGTTTCATAGATTTACTTGAAGGCCTTCAGAGGCACTGATGGCTGGAAGTCCTTTGGGAAATGGTCACGATCATCCAAGGGAATCACTTTTCATGCTTCATAAATGTGCTGATGGCTCATGACTAAGGGTTTGTCGGTGTCGGGTTTTCTTTGTCAGGGATCTGTAATCATCCCATGTACTTTCTCAGAGATGATGCTCGTCGCTCGTCATTGTTATCACTGAGACGTTGCATTGCACAGAACCCTTTAGCCAGAGATTGCAGATGACACATTACACTGTCAGGTTTTGGTTTACAGGCAGTAATTCTGGTGATTTGTGTAATCTCTCTTACATCCATCAGAATCCAGGGACAAATAAACAACTTTAAACCCTTAATATCTCATTTTAGGCAACAGTGTTTGAATTTAGGGTCCTGAAAGGATCGTCGTTTTAAGACAAAAACACACATGAGTGCATAAACTTTCAAAAATCATTTTATGCTGTAAAAACATTTTATTCCCTTTTTAAGATTGAGATAAACTAGTGTGCATTTTTTAAAATTATGTTTTAAACAACCATGTNGTTGAAATGCATTTTTGGATGCCATTTCATTTAAACAGATCACTTACCAAGTTTTGTAATTTAATAGATGAAAAGAAACACTTGGTTATATTTAACCGCCTGATGGCCTTCTCGGTCATTATTAATCTACTTGCATGTTTTTCAGAATGACGTCAGAAAAGAAATTGAGCGCAGGAAGATGGGGAAGCAAAACCAAGAATTTAAGAGAAAACAGGATCAAGAGAAAACCAAGCAACTCCTGGAAGAAAGGAACAGAGAAAAGGCAGAAGAGAAGGCCGCCAGAGAACGAGTGAAGCAGCAGATCGCTATGGTAACCTGCTCTTTATCCTGGCCTAAATGTGAAGGTTGCTGTCAGCGCATGAAATTTCTGCTCCGGACTTGAGGACATTGTGGTTGTTGTAGGACCGAGCGGAGAGAGCTGCCAGTTATGCCAAGATGCGTCAGGATGAGAAGGACGCCAAGCAGAAACTTCTGGAGGCCCAGCAGGCGGACCAGGAGGCCAAGAGGGAGGCGCTGATCAGAGAGAGGAGGTAAAAGATGAAACGGGTTGCTTTAAATGCACTGCATAATCAGTGTTTAACATCATTAACTCACTGACAACTTTATTTCTGTTAAAACAACGAGGTAGCTCTTGTACTGTTGAAATAAATCAACCATAAGAAAGAGAGTCTGAAGAATGGCCTTGAAAGAAAACTTCCTCTGTGAAAACCTGACATTGACAAAAACATCTTCATGATGCCCACCAGACCTGGACTTGGATTCCCCGCCGTGCAGAAAAGTCTTTTTGTTTTGTTTTTTTCCCCAAGAAACACACCGAGGTCTACTGTTGTCACGAGGCTAACATTTCAAACTTTAATACTTGATGAAAAACTTGAGATTCAGTACTTTGGATCCCAAAAGAATTTGATTACATCAGAAAATAACTAATCAACCACTGTATGACGAAATGGTTGTGTTCTTAACAATAATAAGGGATAATAAGAAGTAGGGTGAGCGTCATTAGGGTCCAGTTTCTTTCTGCTGAAATTCAACTCTCTTTGCGTGGCCAGTCATAACATTGAATGATGTGACCACAATCAAACCTCTGTTTAAACAGTGAACCCAGGAGAGCCACAAAGTCTGTTTGGGTGTGGTAGTCAGAGCCAGGAGGGTGGAATCGGCTCGTCATGCGCTTCGCTGACACAGACTTATTTTATCATTTTAAATGTATAAATTTCAGCCCTTATTTACATCTGATCTAGCTGCTTCTGTTGCATAGTTATCATGCATGTGTCATGTCAACAATATAGATGCCAGATAAAATGACTGTGCAGACTGCAGACACCTTAAAACCAATCAGAGATGTGAATTAGGACTGTATATGGAAATGGATCAAATCAGATTTTTGGGGGGTGAAAACATCAGGATTGTGCCGCTCAGACTGCGATGATAAGTCCAATACGATTTGCATTTGAGCAAAAATAATAATAATAATTGATTTGTGTCACATTTGCCTGTTGTGTGAATGTAGCCATTGAAATGTGTTTAGGAATTTTAAGCACCATTGAGTTAGGAAGTGTATCTGTACGTTACTGAAAATGTTTTCAATATAGTGCAGATGTTTTCCTTTAGTATAAAAGATTCCTGGAGTTTATTATTAGAAGAACCGATTTAAACTGTGAATCCAAAATAAGACTAAATGTACAAATATCTTTGCTTCTGTGAATGATGTTTTAATGCTGTGCATCTTCAATGTGTGTGTGTGTGTGTGTGTGTGTGTGTGTGTGTGTGTGTGTGTGTGTGTGTGTGTGTGTGTGTGTGTGTGTGTGTGTGTGTGATCAGTACCAGCTCAAGGATACAGTTTCGTCTTCCTGATGGTTCATCCTTCACCAACCAGTTTCTCTCGCAGTCCAAACTGCAGGAGGTTTGGAACTTTGCTTTTGAGGTCAGTCTGACTTAATCATGTGCTCATCCTGCATGTCCTCTTCATATTCATTCTTCATCTGTTTTTGTAAATATGTTGTGCCACATAGAAACTGCTCATCTGCTGTTTGTTTCTGAAACATGGCCAGACTGTTAGATGTACTTAAAACATGCTTTTAGAAATGAGATACATTTTTTTCTGAGAAGAAATGAGACAAGCGTCTTGCTTTGGAAGGAATATCACATTAACAAAAAGTCTGTATATGGATTACAGAATGAATTCCTCATAGCTGTTCAGCAGCCTTTCCACTGCCATTTGGATGATTTATCTATGCTTGTGAGGTCCAAGGCCTAGAAAGGCCTTCCTGTTATCACTCTAATCTGTAGCTCCTTCCACAGATTCTCTTTCAGACTGAAGTTGGAACTTTATCTTTGACACTCAGTCCTGGAAAAACAAAAAAACAACTAAAACGAAAACAAATGTAGAGAGAAATTAACCGACTATGTGAATGAGGCCAGACTGAAACATTGTTGTAGTTCATGTTCAAATGACTTTATCACTACGCCTCATAAAACATGTTTTCCTCCTGACGTATGCATCTAATGGCAGTGCTGCTTCTGTTTTAGGAAATAGGAAATCTGTACGGTAACTTCTCCTTAGCAACCATGTATCCTCGACGAGAGTTCACCAGCGAAGACCTAAATAAGACCCTGCTGGAGCTGGAGTTGGTTCCAAGTGCTTCCATTGTTGTCCTGCCTGTGAGTAGTCCAGAGTCTGATCTACACCGTTTACTGTGCCTTCACTTTCTGTTTGAATTAGTTCCTCATCTCTTTCATTCGGATCAGTCGGGTGTAAAACTGCAACGCCAAATCACCAAACAGATGGTTACAAAAAGAGATGTGACGTCACAAACGGGCTGTGACAGATGAAGCGCAAGACAACAACAACCATCAGATAGTTGGAGTTTATTCTAGGGATGAGTAGTCGGCCTTGATGATCTCAGCGGTCCGTCTTGATTTTATGTGGCATGAATTCCCAAACCATGTGTCCATGTGCAGTGGAAAAAAAAAAGGTTAAAATTAATTTAGCCACTGATGGAGTACGTCATTAGTTTTTGATGTGATGTCACAGTGTCATATTTCCATACATAACACTAGGCTGACCACCTCTGGCTGAAAGTTCGATTCTTTACAGAGAAGTGATGAGTGACTAAGCAGTGAAAGAATCATTTCCATCTGTGTGTGAGCATTAACTGGACCCCGTCCTTCCTTTCAGTCTCGAAGGCCTGCTAACACAGTGACCCGGTCTTCTGGATTTGGCATCTGGACAGCTCTGGGTACACTCCTCTACCCTCTGCTCGCTGTATGGAGGTTTCTCAGCTCTTTTCTCTTTGCTACACCTTATTCATCATCAGCATCCAGAGTCCAGGGGATGCACAGCAGCCCTGCCAGCAGCTCCAAAGTCCCCTCAAACCAAGCTAAGAGGTGAGAAGCAAAAGGTTTCAGTTTAAGGTGTTGCACCAAAGAATGCAGTCAGCCAGGCGGCTTTTAACTTTGCCTGTTTTCAGCCCCTATAATATCAATGTTTGGGTGAAGATCTGCTGTCAGATTTCAGTGCAGAGAAATGGGATCAAGTTAACTGATCTGGTTTTTAAGCAGTTGTATTGAATAGTCATCAAAAGTAAAATCTAATGCTTAAACCAAATATACTGATAATAAAATGTATTTTTATTTGTGCTTAAATATGGCACTGAGATACGCGACGCTTTGTTTTCTTTTTGTAACATGAACAGCATGACCAACAGTTTTCCTTCTAACATTTGTTCCTGAGCAGAATCTCTGCAGCTCCTCCACAGCTGCTGGCATCATGTGTTGGTGGGTTTACCAATGTGCCACACCACTTCCAGGTTTGGATGGTGGATTGAAAAAAGCTCTGAAAAGTTCAAAGCTTGGGATGTTGTTTATTAGCTCTGCTCTGGAGCCTCTGGAGCAGCTGCAGTCCTGCTGACAGTTGGGCTGTTTTCACACCTGATGGAACCAAAATGTCAACATTTGTTACATTTTCAGCTGGTGCAGTTCGCTTTCACACTGCACTGAGTCAAACAACCCAAAATAATTGAAAAACCTGTTCCCCCCCCCCTCCCCCTCTCACACACACACCTTTTCGCCTGAACCTGCAACAACTAAAATAACTTCTTCCCAAAATGAAGTGGCATTAGATTTTAGTGGTTGTAGGATTTGTTCTTTACTGGTTTGGACATTTCCTATCAGCTGCTTCAGCTAGTGACACTCCTGCAGGCGCCGTTACTCTGGGTTGAGTCATGTCTGCAAAACCAGACTGTGCTGACCACAAACATGATTTATTACCAGATTTCCATAAAATATTGTTTGTAATATTGTACAGCTGAAGTTGGATGTATAGAGTGTGAAGAGGACGGGAGCGAGGACAGTCCTTTGTGGAGCCCCTGTGCTGCTGACAGTCTCACACACAGTGTTACAGGCGCACAAACTGTGGTCTGCCAGTTTGCCCACAAACCGCGACACAAGGGTGAGAAACTGCATCGCCTCAGTTTCTCACCCAGTAGAGCCAGATGGGTGGAGCTGCATTCACTGGAGAAGTCAAAACGCCTCATTCTCACAGCGCTTGCCGGCTGGGCCAGGTGAGTGTGTACACCGTTGATCAGGAAGATGGTGGCGTCCTCAGCTCCAAGCTTGGGCTGTTGGGCAAACTGCAAGGAGTCCAAGTTGGACCAGGGGCCGGAGCTGCTCCAGGACGAGCCTCTCCAGCGTCCTGGTGATGTGGGAGGTCAGCGCCACAGGCCTGCAGTCCTTGGAATCACAGGCACGCTGCGTCTTTGGCACCAGAACAATGCAGGATGTTTTCCACATCACAGGGACCATGAGCAACGTGTTGACGATATGAAGGAAGACTCTGCAAAGCTGGATAGCACAGACTTTGATCATCCCTCGGGCTGACACCATCAGGACCTGCAGCCGTTGCC
>NW_015112964.1:32443-36620 GCF_001443285.1 Poecilia latipinna | reverse complement strand
AAGGAGTCCAAGTTGGACCAGGGGCCGGAGCTGCTCCAGGACGAGCCTCTCCAGCGTCCTGGTGATGTGGGAGGTCAGCGCCACAGGCCTGCAGTCCTTGGAATCACAGGCACGCTGCGTCTTTGGCACCAGAACAATGCAGGATGTTTTCCACATCACAGGGACCATGAGCAACGTGTTGACGATATGAAGGAAGACTCTGCAAAGCTGGATAGCACAGACTTTGGTGGACCGCAGCAGTGGTGTTGATGGGAGTGTTGGCGGGAGGTCAAGGGGCTGGAGAGTCAAATCTGTTAAAAAACAGGTTGAGTTCACTGGCTCTGTAAATGTTGCCTTCAACCCACTACTGCCTGCTGGCCTGAACCCAGTGGCAGTCTGCATCCCTCTCCAGGCTCTCTGGTGTTTTCCTGATGGAGTTTCTTCTCCAGCCTCCTCTTGTAATCCTCCTTAGCTCTTCTGATCTCCACCTTCAAGCAGCTCTGCATTACTCTCACATCATCACTGTTTCCATTTCGGAAAGCCCTCTTCTACTCATTCAGGATGGTTTTGATCTGACCAGGCCTTGTTATTTGGGTAACAGTAAACTGTCTCAGTGGGGACGATGGAGTCGACACAGAAGTTGATGTAGAGTGTTCTGCACTCGGTGAGGCCATCGATGTCCTCCATGTTCGGCTCACAGAGTGCCTGCCAGTCAGTGGCCTCAAATCATCCCTGTAGCGTCTCAGTGACCTCCTGTGACCCCCTCCTCACTGTCCTCATGGTTGCAGGCTGGCTCTTCATCAGAGGGACGTAATATGAGCTGAGATGCACCAGGTTATGATCGGACCGGCCGAGTGGAGGGAGAGGAGAGTAACTCTATGCATCTTTTACGTTAGCATACAGCGAGTCCTCTCCTCTCTGGTGGGACGGAGGTGGGACATACTGGGTGAAGTTGGGCAGAGTTCTGTCCATGGTGACATGATTAAAATCACTTGGGATAACCATGAATGTAGCCAGATGTCCAGTCTACAAGCGAGGTCACAGGCCACCTTGAGGTTAGCAGAGGGAGGAATGTAAACATGACATGAATATTCCCATGACAACATGGGAATATTCATGGGTTTAGTAAAACGGACAAAGACCAACCACCGATAATAGCAAAAGCTATTATCTAAATATACAGGGTTGTTTTTTTATTTAACATTGTTTTGTTCTAAACTTTTGCTTCTCTGTTTGTGTTCAGAGAAACTCCCACCAAACAAAATTTGGAGATGCGGCCAAAGGATTTCAAGAAAGAAGGTAAAATCTGCAGACTTCGGACAGAAGAGGACGATGATGAGGATAATAATACCTGGAATGGGAACTCAACCCAACAAATGTAGTACCCTGGGTGACATAAAGCTGCTGGACCCCCAAAACCCGCTTTAAATTTTGATTTATTCTTTGTTTTTTTCATGCTCTTCTTTCTCCATTTTAGAAGTTACGTCCCTGCACTTTGTCTGCATGTTCATGTAAATTTAATCCCATTTGACCTTGAGATGAGTAAAATATTTCTGAATTTAACACGACTGACTGGATAATTTTGATTGTGTGAAGCCACTATTTCTGTTTTGTGCTCATTACTGATCGAGTAAATTCAATAAACAAAGTTTTAACCAATCATGGGGACCTTATTGTGTCTGGTACCTAATTCTTTCTAATAATAATAATAATCACCAAATTTATTTATAATGCCCTTTATATCTCCAATTGAAATCTCAGAGGGCTCAGTCACATGCTGGTTTCAGCAGGCTGACAGAACCAGCGGCACGAACACCAGCAGGCAGGGAGGGTGAAGCAACTTCCCCCACAAACGATGGGAAGACATGCAGCCCGAAAAAACACCTTTGACCCTGGATTTACATTGGGATTAGAAATTTTACTGAAAATGTTTTTCATTTGACTATTACAAATCAGAAGTGTATGAGCTAGCTGAAGAAAGGAATAAACGTCCACTGTGTACTGCTTGTTTGGTATGACGGCATGTTTTTTTTCTAAAATATGAAAAGCTGATTTTACCCCCCTCCCCGCCACAATTAAAGAAATAAAATGTTTTCAAAACAAGCCGACTTGATCGATCATTTATGCACAGATATTTTATATACATTTTTTCAAGTTTGCACAATTCAGTAGATCAAAGTGCTTTTCATGAGGATATCATTTTATGTTGAACTTTGGGAACAATGCAGGCTAAAAAAAACTAAAAGCAAAACACTGGAATGAAATGGCTTACTTACCTCTTTCTTGTGTAAAGGCCTGCTAGCGACCTAATTATTGTATTCAGGTGTGGTGCAGCAGAGGCACATCTAGAAGTTGCAGGGCAGTGATGGCCCTCCAGGACTGGAGTTTGACACCTGTGCCTTAGAAGATGGCTGATGCCACCAGAGCCAAAGGAGGTCTTCAGGAGCCACCGCACTCCTAGAAGCTTCAGCCTCCTCAGCAGGTGGAATCTGTCCAGACCTTTCCTTCCTGGTTTTCCTCTGTTGTTGAGGAGGTAGTTCAGCTGACGCTCTCTGTACTCTGAGTGGTATTATGGCAGAGTAATCAAAGGACATCATGGGGAGTTGATGGAGAAGTTTGCACTGCAGAGAGTGAAGAGGAATGGTGCCAGCACAGCTCCATGTGGAGCCCTGAACTGCCGACCAACTTTTCAGACACCAAGACTAGATGGACTGGTCCAAGACCAGCAAACTCTGGCCACAAGCTGATTGCCCAAATATAATCTCTGGTCCCAGAACCAGAGTGCTAATCTCAAACTTTTACAAATCATAAGTATCAGCTATCTGCTGAAAGGATTGAATGTGTGCTTACAGTTGGATTTTTTTTCTCTGGTACCATTCGGCTCCCTTGCCCTCCAGGACCTGCTGCTTGGAGACATCCTCACAGTATGATGCTTCTTCCACTATGCTTCATAGTAGCAATGGTGTGTTTGTGGTGATGTATAGAGCTATCTCAACCGCTGAAACGTGGAACTCCTTCAGCACAGCCGTGGCAGCCTGGTAACTTTCTTCAGTCACTCAGATTATGAGGACACAACCTGATACATGGACCAGATTCCTTCAGCTCCAGAGGATGTTCAGTTACTTGGTGTTTTTGTTTCTATCCCCTAAACTTACACTTTTCTGTAACATTTTCTATCAATTGCCTGGAGTGTTCTTTTGTCTTCGTATTGGTTAATCTGGTCCGTTTACAGCTTAACCAGTAAGTGGACCTTCCAGACCCAGTGTCTTTATGTACGACCAGCTGAGACTCACTTAAAACACTCAGGTCATCTCCATTCTGTCTACTTTGAATTAAGGGAGTGAAGATTCATGCAATCAGCTAATTTATGTTAGATGTTTTTGTTTACCTGTCAGTATTTTGTAAAAATCAGTTTTCCCTTTGTTGCTTCAGTTTTTTTTGTGTGTGTGCGTAAACAGGATATATTAAAAATGCCAAGTTATGTTGATCATGTTTGAGTTGTAATGGCAAAGAGGGTGAGCTATTTTTATAGGCACTGTATTTTGTCATTACCTGCTACAAACTCCACATGGTGTGTTGTAATTGTGCAGCTAATCTTCCTTTTATTAGAGGTAATTTCTGACCCATTGATTTTTGACTATGGAGCAAAGAATACTCACAAAAGTTAAGATTTTAACAGAAGTGTAAAGCGTTATATAAAAAGCTAAATCAATCATCAACAACATTATCAGGGACACAATGAGCAACAAGAACAAAATCTAAATGTTTTTGTTACTAATTTTTCAGTTTTCACCTATTAAAACAAAAGAAAACTCCTTGAAGCTTTTTTGTTTATGTATTAATAATTATGTCAAAAGAGAGATGAACTCAGTTTAAGGCAAGTGGTCATATTCTGATGAGTTTATTTGTACTAAGACTTTGCATTTCATGAAAATAAATGGTGCAATTCTCCAAACTGCGACATCAGATAAACTGTACAGTCTCCATAAACAGCAGAAAATGTCATTTTAAACTAATAGACCTACTATAATATTAGCAATTAGGTTTATACGAGCTCCTCAAACCAACCGTACTCGATCCTCAAAAATACATATTTTACAAAGTTAAGTAGATTTTAATACAACATAATCATAAAATCACATAAATCAAATAAATGAAAGCACTGAGAGCGTCTTATGTAGGGCTGAAACGATTCCTC
>NW_015112964.1:9761-28349 GCF_001443285.1 Poecilia latipinna | reverse complement strand
TGATAGATTACTCGATTACTAAAATATTCGTTTACAACAGCCCTAATCTTATGTTTCAAGCAAAGCTTTGAATAAATGTCAAGATGTAGCAGAGGGTCTTCACTCTCCAGTAAACAGAGGGTTCGCCACGGTAGTGGTGGGATTCTGGAACAGCGGATTGTCAGCCTGGAAATAAAGAAAGTTTAACATTAGTTGCATTTCTTTATGCTGTGTTTCAGTCTTGTGAAAACGCCACATTTTATGGATAAGAACTTAACTAGATTAAAGAATGTAATCTTGGGCTAAATTGATTTATCCTTTCTGGTGTTTATCGCCACCAGGGGGCGTATTTGATTTTGAGTTCTGAGTGTCTGATGGGGGGATGGGTTAAGGTCAACCATCATTCTGTTCAGGTGTTGTTAAAAGGCAGAGGGAAACAGTTTTCTACTGTGCTTGGTTTGGATGTATGTCAAATTTATGTGGATCTAAATGGAAACAGTAAGACAATGGACATTGTTCTGAAAATAAATGACTTTATTTTATGTCAAACGGAAGATCGGCATCATGAATCTTAATTGAGCGCACGTAAAACCAACGCCTTTCAACAACAACCACCAGTAGCCTAAAATATAGGATTTTAGCCGCTACACATAATCTTTATTTGTTCAGACAGACGATGTGAAGGATCATCCAAATTTACTGTTGGATCTCATCCAGTTATGTTGACCAATGTACTTCGCAGTGACGAGTGGTCATTGTGGAAAAATAATATATAATGATAAAATAATTGGTAACACTTCATTTGACGGATTGTGAATAAGACTGTCATGACACCGTCATAAACATGACATAACACCTGTCATGAACATGAGTAAGCCTTCATGAATATTTATGACTGTTGTCATAAAGTGTCATTCGGTAAATCATGACACATTTAATGCAAAGTTGACATTATTCAAAATGTCTTTGTTATGACAACTTGACATTAACCAAGAAATCATGATATGACGTAAATGTTATAACAGTGTCACTGTTATAAAAAGTTGCTTATACTAATTGGACTTGACAGAAACTCTAAATAGTTCCTGTTTTTCCAGCAACAAAATGTGCATCTCTCTCCTCCCTCCATTGTTAACATTTCTGTCGTGACGTGTTCAGCTGCTGCAGTTGCATAGAAACGGCGGCAAGACGCACAGAGGAAATAAAATGAAATTACAAAAGAAAATAGTAACGCACAATGATCTGGATAAGTAACTTTGATCTGATTGCTGGATTTGAAATAGTAATGCGTTAGACATGCGTTACTGAAAAAAGTGGTCCGGTTCGAGAAACGCTACACACAAACACATATGCAGGCAGACAGACAGACAGATAGATGGAATATTAATTATAAAAACAACTTACATTTGCCCACTTGGATTTCTTCTTTTCATTCTCAAATTTCTTGAACTCCTTCAGGTCCTTCATGTGGATCAGTAACTTGACCAGCATCAGCAACAGAATCCCAATTACAGCCACAGCTGCAAGGGAACCTGCTATGATGGCGATGACGTTGGGTGGTTCAGGGCATTCTGTAAGATTAGAATCAAGCCATTACTGATATACAGTTCATAAAATATCCAAGACAACATGGTCCACCCCCACAGCACTCCCTAAGAGATACGGTCCAATGCCTTCTCCAAGTCCACTAAACATGTATATTGGTTGGGTGAACTCCCATGCCCCCCCTAAGGGTGCATGGGAGTTCGCCCAACCAGGACGAAAACCACACTGCTCTTCCTGAATCCAAAGTTCAAAAAATGGATTCTCTTCTCCAGGACTTAGTGTGACCCATCCCAGCAGGACTTCCCCCAATGTCGATGCAACATTGCAGAGTCACCAGAGCCTTAACAATGCAGTTTATTATTCAAACGGGTAACAAAATAAAAACAACTGACAATCAGTGACATACCTCTCTTTGTCAGAATTTCAGCATTGTAATTATCCATTCCAGTTAACTGCTCCAGCTTGAATTTGATCCAGCACCCCTCACTGTCCTTCTGGTGGCATTCTTTGCTCTGCAAGTTGAATTTTTCCACCTTCTTATATTCTGAAATGGTATTGTTGCAGACATTGATGCAGTTCTCTTTCGATTTACTCAATGACAGGCAGCTAATGCAACTCCTGAGAATAACATAAATAGAACAGGTTAAAATACAACAGATAAATAAGATGAGGCATATAATTTTCACAGGAACCATTAACATTCTGAAAGCAGCTTTAAATAAAGTAGTAACTTTAATCTTCTTACAATTTCGTCAGGCATGCAGAAGGACAGCCACTGCAATCCTTGCATTGTGGACCTTGATATCCACCTTTGCATTTGCATTGGTTACATTCACAATTCCCTCTGCCATAGCAAATAGAGCCGTCTAGTGTACGGCAGCCCTCGTCAGAAACTTTGCACTGACAAGCGCTGCCTTGGTAACCTGGATCGCATCGGCACTGTCCGCAGTTGCATTTACCATTTCCTAAAAGCAATGAGAATTAAAAAGGTTGTCATATTTTTTCCACTTTAATTTTCATCAACATTAATAATGACCTCCTTCATTTGAGGCTTCTTAAATTTCTTAATTCTTCCTCATGTTTTTAATATAAAAAAAAATATCAAGGGGTGGAGATTAAGGGGTTTTAAACTATTACTTTAAATGTTTTACATTAAAAGTAATGAGTTTCAGTATTCATTTTTAAAATGATTTTAATCAACAGTATGTTCATCCATGCACTTCTGTTTATTTTAGATCAAGTGCACAGGAAGGAGAAAACCCTTGACATCCCTCTCCCCAGCCACACACTCAAAGTAGGACCACTGTGTCCATTGTGGCTTTGGAAGACCCAGAATGAGCTGGACTGAGTGTCCAATCTTCCTCTCCTGAGGATCTACTATCCTGCAGCTGTTTTAAAATGCCTCTGCAGAGCTGAATGACTGATGCTGAAGGTGGAGTTCAGCCATTTGACTCAGGTGAGTTGAAGAAGGAATACATCTAGAACTTGAGGGATGGTAACTTTCGAGTACTGGACGTGGGCACTCCTAAGCTAGAGTTAGAGCACACTCTGTGCCCCACCCCCCTCTCTGAATAGGGGGACCGGAAATTGGCAGACTGCAATATTGGGGAATCGTGTCAACCAACACAACCCAACAACCTCCAGAGCCTTAAAGAACTCCAGACGAATCTCATCCACCCTTGGGGCCTTGATCATCCAGTGAGAGGAAATTTATGGTGAGAAAACTTTGATAAAATGATATTTAAGGTAACCTGACTATTTCCCTTCCTAAGCAGTTCCACTAGATTCTGTGTGTTTGGAGCATTCAAAGAGCAAATTTGCTCTTTGCAAATTTGCAAAACTCAGACCAGACTATTATGGTCTGAGTTTTCAGACCAGACATAATAGATTTTTAATCACCAGGGTTATGGGTTTCCTGAATGTTTTAATGGATGTTAAGCTCTAAAAATGCTTAGTAGTAATACTTACAAGACCAAACTGCAAATATTGTTATTTTTGAGGTTTAAGCGTTTGCTGTAAATGTTTTGTTTGGTTTATAAATGACCTTTATGACTTCCACCTTGAATTTGTTTTGTATATAAAAAGTCCCACATCCATCTGTAAGTCTTTCGTTGAGAAATATTTTGATGAAAAAATATATCTACTTAAAAAAACAAACAAACAGTTAAATACTTTACCTGCACACAGCTTGTTATCATACTTCTCACAGTGTTCATCATCACACTCGCAGTATTTTCCATGGTAAGAGGTTCCTTGCTCTGTAGTGTGGCACTGGCATGCGCCACACACACAATCTCCTCGACCCTCACACTCCGTCCCATTCTGCCTCCGACAGGTTGCTCGAAGAGAGCTTTCATCTTTAGTCCCAACAGCACAGTTGCAGAACTGACCCACAAAACCTTGATTGCATCTGCAAAACGAAATATTAAAAATAACAATACAACAACCAAATCAAAATTAGAATTAATTACAGTTGGCTTTGTTTTAAACAGTTTTTTTTTTTTTACCTATTTCACAAAAATATTTATTCCCTAAGTTATATTCATCCATTTTGCATGCCCAGGCAAACCTGTTCAAGGTGAGTGGCTGAGGCTCACCTCCCCAGTCCCTGATAGAAAATCCAGATGCAATATACTAACTACTTAGACGACTACACATGACCACTGAAAACCCACTATCATCAGGTAAGAGTTGTCAAAATAATAACTGATATGAGAAAAAAGTTATTTAAGGTACTAATTATTATCAAAATCAATACAAACGGATCCATTCATATTTGCCCAAACTGCGATAATACTGAAGCGAGGTTCTGGTACTTTCCATGTGGCAAAGCTGAACAGAAAAAAAGGAAATGCTGAAATTGCTTGCTTACTTTAAATTTATGTATGGGATGGTGGGGTTTCATGGGATTTTCTATCTGGAATTCGAATGTTTGTGGGTAAAATCGTTTTGGACTTTGGTATGTTGCTCCTGCCATGTGGCTGGACATCACACATGCTATGGTCGAACCTGCTATACTTAAGATTTTTAATTGGCTGGTGTGTGGCTTCTCAGATTTTGAAAATCGGCCAACTATTCCAAAATTGTGCCGTGTGAACGAGGCTTTAAAACAATCATCAAAGATCTCAAATGCCTGGGGTTAGGGGTAACTTACCATCTGGGCCTCTCACTCCTATAGCAATACTGAATAAATACCTATGTTTTACTGAAAACACATTTTTCCTTTAAACATCAATATGTGACTAAAATATTAAAACAGGGACTCTGAGGAAGATAACTTACTTGCAAATACCACAGGTGATGCTTCCTGTACTGTTGCAGTGAATGTGATTGCTGCCTTCGGGGTCATTACATTGACACTCACAGTTGGTAGAAATGGTTACCGTCAGTTTGTCTTTAATTCCCAGTGGGCTGATAGTGAAGGACTTTTCTTCCTCCATGCATTTGTCCACAGTCACAGTAACCTCAAAAGATATCTGTAAAGAGAGCAAATGGATCAGGTGTGTAAAAATATTAAAATCACAAACCTACTGAAACTTTACAGCGGATCTATCAGAGCTAACAAGGTATCTAAAGGGCTACTTCCCATGGCACATCTCCAGTTCAAATTAATGTGTATTAGTTAAAATGCCACTGTACCAAAGAATCTTAGAGCTCCAGCCCACTTAATGCCTAACATTACCTCTGTATCCCTTTCGTTCCAAGAGTAAGAGAATAATGTTTTACAACAGCAAGTGCACTTACAGCACTTATATCAGTCTGCGATTACTTTGTGCAGCATCTCTGAGCGAAAGCCGGAATGGACCCGGAAATCAGAGAAGTGCTTGGTTCCTGTACACTAACATAATTTTTTTAGTGTTCCCACAAAACTCAGCAACACAACACTTATGCATATTTACATACACACTAAAACAAGCTTTAGTTTTGTCTTTTATAACTCAGCTTTATTGATGGTTGGAAAACATGCACACAAACGGATAGCAGCTCTAACGGTTTTCCCCCAGAACCGGACACACAGCGCTCAGGCTGTAACCACAGCAACAAAGTAACAGAGTTCTACATATGACACAAACAAGCCAGCAAATAATCAGTTTTGTTGGATGTAGTGAGGGCTGCAAAAGAAAATCTAGATTTCCCTTCCTACTCCAGTATTAGCAGGTTGGAAAGGATGGAAAATGACTACAGTTCCATAACATGTTTCATACACTTATATAACATAAAGGGCTAAGGTAGCTAAAAGCAAAAGGTTTATTGGGTAACAAAATCTGCAGCAGTTAATCATTTAATCTGTGTCAACAGCTGTAAAAAATGTCAAATCTGTGATTGTTTATCACATCTTTTTCTGATGTGATAAACCAGGTTCAAATATCTGAAAAGGTTAATTTTCACTGGGTTATGACAGAATAAAAGCATCTCAAAACACTGACCTCTTTTTCCGCTTGCACTTGATCGCAGACGCCTTTATTGGGGCCCTCATTTATTCGGTGTTCACACAGTGCCAAGTACTCAACTCGTACGTTGTCAGGAAGAATGTCATGAGTCACTGTGACTTTAGATGTCAAGTTCTGCAACAATATACAGATTATTCATATTTACACATTTTTTGCAAAACCAGCAAACAATTCTTAGTCTCAAGTAGCAAAAGCACTGTGAAGGCCTATGGAATTAAAATGCTTATTATTAAGATTCTCAGACAAAACAAAATCACTTTGGAAGCTTACAAATTTTCCAAACTGTACCCAAAATTTTTATATATTAAATATATTAAAATATCTTAATTGTATTGAATTTAATGGGTGTGGCCAAGCTGCTGTACAGCACATCCTAATGTGAGACAGGCCAACTGTTAAATCACAGAAAGCTGAAATGTGGTACATAGATAGAACCCACTAAAACAAGAATGGAGTTGACCATTTTGAGTCAAATGGTAATTTTTGAGAGTTTTTCACTTTTCATGCATGTCGAACTTTAACAAATTCCTCAGAGGGATTTCGGCAAGTATCTGCCCCATACTTGGTCAATATGCCCTTAAAGCATAGGGGACTGAAAGTTATCCCAATGAGGGATGAGCAGGAATCTGAATCAGAGTCTGATTCAGAGCTCTAGTCCTGGGTTGGTCTGAATGCGCCCTAACACTCTTTGAAGTATGGATAGAAAAGTGCTAGATAACAAACAGACTTACATTGTAGGCACTTTCAATTAACTGAACAACATTATTGGAATCTGATGATAAGACTCCCACCACTGACTTTGGAATCATTTTAGTGAGTTCCTAAAGGAAGAATGGAACAAACAGATTTTAGATTTAGTTGACAATTTTTTTCTGTTATAATAAAATTTTCAGCATTAAAAGAAATGGTCAGCATTACCTTGTAAACATTATTCACGTTTTCTGTTACAGCAAATATTGGCTGAATATTGTTTTTTTCCAGCTGCATAGCTAATTGTCCAACAGACGGGTAGTCCTGCACAGGAGAATTGAAGAATTTGTTAATTAGAATTAAAATATAATAATAAAGAAGGGGTGTCTTTGTGAAGCAAGGGGACATTTAAAAAGGAGGGAAATGTCAGCAAGTATTCAAGTATTTAGTTTTTGTCATTTATCCAATTACCCTCTTGGTCAGTAGCTACTTAACACAATAAGACAAAATTGTTCATCCTTGAATTCACTGCTTAATTTCTCTTTGTCAGAAATAAAACACAATTCATACATACCATGTCATTACTTTTTTCATACAGGTTGCCTGTCATGTGGCACAGTTCATCATTGGGTTCCAGAATGCCTGCTAGTTTTCCATCCCCAGCCATGTGGAATCCAGCATCCGTGGCGAGTACAATTAACCGAGTGCTGCTGTTCCTCCAGCCTATTTTATCCTGTGAAGTGTGTCAGCAAGGGGAAAATGTCTTACAACCATAAACTTCCATCTTCAGTGGAAAATGTACAAAGACGGTCAGTACAACTAATAATACTCTTGCTCCGAAGACGAATGAAACAAACGGTGTCATTAGTTGGTGTAATGGCATTTGTCAGAAATGCCCCAGATGCCCTTTTTAGAATTTTTTGATCAATAATTTAGTTTCTTTATTTTTTTTATTTGGAGGGGCACAAACAGTAACAAATACTACTGGAGGGCCCTAACAAAAACAATTTAGAAAAATAAATTAGTCTGGCTGCCCTCGGTCTAAAAACGACTGAATGGAGTCTCAGTGTGTCTGCCTCCTTGTTGTTAAGACATCTTATCAACAACAAGGAGGAGTGAAGGTTTAACTGCCCCTTCTAACTACCAAATTATGGGCAAGAATATTGTTTTTTCCAACACAGAGTGGTTTGTGAATAAAACCATAAACCTGCTGGTTTAAATCATATGGAACTTCTACCACAGTGGCTCTGCAGTAACATTACATCTGGAGTATTTTCACTTGCATGGAAACAAACCTTAATTGTTCTTACGCAGCTTCACTGATTAACAGATTGTACATGACTGTGTCGGCTTTGGTGGAGTCCTTACCCCGCAAACAGCAGCCTGCATCATGGCATCAAGGCTTCCTTCAGGAGAGTCCAAGTTCCCAGAGATGTACTGCTCTGCCACCTTCTGTCTGAACACGTCCCGACTCGGTGTCATACTGAGCACATGTCTGTAGCCAAAGGCAGCCTGGCATTGAGTCTCACTTTCATCACATGGTTTCTTGAGTTTCTCCTCGTTGGTGTTGGTGTAAGGAAGGACGGTTTTATCAACAAAGGCCCCAAATCCTGTAATTACACAGATGTAAATAAAGAAGTCTAGTGAAAGTATAGAGTCAAATAAATGCACTGTGATGAGAACTTTGTCAGCCAAACTTGTTGAAAGCTGTAGAAAAGAACTTTAGCTATAGTTAAAAAAAAAGGTTAAGTTATTTAGATAAAGTCCTGTTGATCTTTGTTACAGATCTTTGTACATACAAGTCTCATATTTGATTGTTTTCCAAATTGGCTGAGCATCAGCTGCTCATTCCAAAAGATAAAATTCAGCAGAAGAACTGAATTAGACTTTTGAACCTCAGCTTTTTGGTCTGTGACTTTGTTTACTAGTATTGAGAAACAATTTGAGAAATTTTTCTGTGCATTTGAAAAGAAATGCTTTAAGAATGCATTACCTATTTTAGCATCTTTAGTAATTTTATTCAAAGCATCAAAAAGATTTCCTCCCAGTCTTTTTACATTAGCCAGATCGTCCTTCATGGAGTAGGAGAGATCCATCAAGTAGTAAAGATCCACAGGGTAACCTTCAGCCCTCTTAAAGGACACTTTGAATTTGTGTGGAAGCCCTGTAAGCAAAGACAAGATAAAATTAGTTACATTTCAATGCTCATAAAGAATTCAGTTAGAGAAAGAAACCTGACGGTCATCACTGAGAAGCTCCTGCTATGGTATAATCTACTGTATGCATGGACCCATATTACCAATAAGTGGAATACAGTGACAGTTTGATCTATAAAATAAGAGATTCCAAAGGATGATAACATTTACTCCTAAATGTAATAAGCACAAAACTTTTCTACATGTATTAGAATATATATATTCAGTGATATGGACAGTAACAACTGACTGCACTCACCAGGTCGCAGTTTCAGGTCGATTTTTTGTGGAGTCATTTGGACTGGTTCTGTACTGCCAGACGACTTGGATAAAGGGTCTTGTTGCTTAATCTCCTCGGTGTTTTGAGGAGAAATAATCTCTTCTCTTTTGCAGCCTCTTGCCATCAGCTTTGCTCGAGTTTCACAGCGGGCTGCTTCCTGTTCTCCACCTTTGGTAAAATTCTATGTGAAAGCCAAACAACAAAATATCTGTCAAGCTAAAGAGCAAACATTGGTATGGAAATCATTAGTAGCTGACAGTCTCTGCAAACGGTGGTCAAAACTGTGCAACGCTTGTTGATCATAAGCGGGTTTTTTTCACTTTGGGTAAAGAAAAACAAAACACCATTTCCATCTGCTTGCACAAAGAGTTTAAACTTTTCCATTTTAAAATAAAATACTCCTGTGTGGATGGGGCTCTAAGCCTCTGGTTTCAAAGTTGTAGCGCAGAAAAGCCCCCAATAAGAATTGATTGTGTTGGACAGCAAAGGATCTTCCTCCAAGTAGTGTCCTGTTGTGTGTTAGGGTTAGTATAAAATCATAAGAAACCAGCTGCATAGCTCCTTTAAGTTACTAATGGAAGTATGACTTCAATAAAATAACATTGATGACAACCTTCTACATGTCCAAAAAGGAAAATGTGTTTAAAAATTAAACTGTAAGAAGCTTTTTCCCTCCCACCTTGGTTGCGTTCTGCCTGGATATACAGTTGAGAGCTTTGAATGTTACCATACTGGCCTTTTTTGTGCATAGTGCAGCTGTGAGCCTAGGAAGCTACAGTCAGTTGCATTAAACAAAGGTCTATTGTGAAATAGGAAAAAAGGTTGGGTGTAATAGGGCCTTAACTCAGAGTTGCACAAACTTCCTGTTTGGTGATGCAGAAGTAGCGATGAAAGGGCAATCAAAAATAGTTTAGATTGTTCAACATCAACTTATCTGTCACATGACTCAGTTCAGTGGTGATATATTTAAAAGTGGAACATTTACCAGAAAAACACCTCACTTCCTGTTACCAGTGCTGCTCAAATGATTCTTGCAGATTGCCATATATGTGGTGACGAGTGAAGTGTTATGAGATCTGTGGTGTGAACAAACTACATGTCTATGCCAGAAATGTGACAATTCAAAACCCTGCAGTGGTAGCTGTTATGTGTTTAGGGCTGCTAATATCAATTATATTACATCTGGAAAAAACTGTGCACTGGGGTAAATACCATTTAAGCCTTTAACTGGCATGTTGACACCCCAGTGTGGTCCCATTGACTAACATGTAAGCTTTTTGAGTGACAGTTGAAGGTAAATATGCCAGGAACTCATTGATGTGTTATTGCAGTAGTTATGAAGAGTCTACTGACCTTTGTACCATAAACACAGTTTATTAACACAGTACTGCTGACCGACTGCATTACAGTAAATATGAAGATCCATAAATGCATACAAGTAGTGTTAATCCATCCAGCCACTTTCATTAAACTGCTGATACAACAAGTGTTCCTCACCAGCTCCTTACACCATGAGCAGAACGGCCCAGATGTGATGCAGTCTTTACACGAAGTGATCGCTGACTTTGAGCAAACTTCCTCTTGCTGACACAGCCCTTCAAACAAACCACAGAGTACATGTAAGAAACGTAGCATGGTGTGGAACCAAAATGTTTCAAGAGTTTTTAATGTTTTGTTCCAGCCTTCTGCAGATATTTAGTGTATTAGTAAAATGTGGGTGATGCCTGTAGAATGGAAAGTATTTTTTATCAGTATAATTTCCTGTGTTAAAATTGAGACACCTTTGCAAACTCTGAGGCTTCCTGCCTCACTACAAACAAAACCAAGTTCCATGTTGTTCCGATGGAGACCTTTCTTTTTTTTAATTAATGTGTTGCTCTCACAGAAAGAAATGCCATAAATCGTATTCATGCAGTTATGTTTTTTCAGATTATTCCAACTTACCATGTTTGCCCAGCATAAGGAGCAGAAGTGAAAGCACACACCAGTCCATTCTCTGACGACACAAAACATACAAAAGATAATTAACCCCAAGATTACCCTAAAACATTATACTAGAGAAAACTAGTAAATCTCTTCAACACAAAAATTAAAGCTACAATATAAAATATAATGCTTCATGGCATCAAAGTTCTGTGTTAAATTGACGTATACTAAATTCAGAGATCAACTTAAGTTTACACCATAAAAGGAAAAAGCTGACAATAGCGTGAGCTCACTAGCGTACTTCCTCTTTCTGATTTAGCCGAGCAACTTGCTCCATTATTAGCAAGATGTAGTAACATCTTCTGAAAACCCCTTTTGTTTCAGTCATTACGTACCTTTCCAACATTTATTTTGGGAAACAACTAGATGTGGCCATAAAGTTACATAAATTGCTTATGACAAGCAAATATAAGTAAGCTTAATATTAACAATAAACAGTGAAGCCAGTAGTGATGGTTCACCCACAAAAATGTTCCAGTTTCTGTATATTTGCACATAGTTGGATGAACCAGTGCAAATACTGGAGACGTTTTGCAAGTCAACATGTCCACAAGGTCACTGGTGTCATCATGACAGTTGATTACATTTTGGATTAAAATCCAAAATTCAAATAAATTGAAGGATGTTTTAGACCTTTTCAAATTTGGGATTTTTTTGAGCCCAAATTTAGGCTTAAAAGTGCCTAAATCACTTTTAAGCTCTAGATCACTCCTGCTGTTTTCAGAAAACTCTGCAATGTAGTGTTAAGATCAATAACTTTCATTTTCGAAAGACTGAACGTCCATACCATCCTAACTTTGTCACTTTCATATGAAATTCTTACGATACACATCCTAAGAATGTGTATCGTGTGTCTTACACAGAATTTTGAATTTTTGTGACCCAATAAACTATAATTTTGATAAAATTACATGGTAGCCCCGACTCTTCCTGCTTGGTGCATTATTTTTAACCCAAACGTTTCATCGTATGTCTCTCCGTCTTTATCGCTGTTCTTTTCCCAATTAGAATTTGAATGTCTGCATTCGTACGAATTCATGTAGAAACGGAGCAAACTACAGCAAAGGGGGAACAAACATGAGACGACAAAAGTGGCTTACTTACAAAAAGTATGTGAAAGAAACTTACCACTCACAAGATGGTGCTTTTCTGCGTGTAGGCAGATAGATGTGCTGTCAGACAAGGAAGTTAACGGGTATGACAGAATTTAGGAGAACTGTGCCTCGCCCCAAAACCCGTCTCCCACACACACACACGCACACACACATGCAACAAGATTAAGTTCCCCATTCTCCTCAAACTGTTTTACTGCAAAACGTTACTTTGACATGGTAAAATTACTTTTGTTTTACTATGTTTGTTTTTACTTATGTTGCCATGAATAAAATGGGCTGATGGCTCACTATAAACGCCCACTGAGAAAGTGGCTGAGGAAGAATAACAGCAAGAATTTTATTTGAACTAAATCCCAGGTTCACTGAGTCATTATTGAATTACGATATAAGAAAAAGACTAAAGGTGCTAAAACCACCTGCTGGGCTCCAGGACAGCCTCCATATGCTCACCAGCAGAGGCTTGATGTAAATCTAAAGAAAAAATTACAATTTAAACTTAATATTTCAAAAGTTTTATCTTGATTAATTTGTTTTTACTGAGTGGGTGTTGTGGTTGCTCAGGGGTAATTATCTAATTTCCTGTCTAACCACTCTCAAGAAAGGCCACAAGAGCAAAAACAAACAAAAAAAACAACTTTTAAAAAGTACCATCATCTTTCAGAGCAGTAGTGTTCACCTGTATCCACAACTCCAGAACACAGACTTTAGGCATTTTGAAGCTGGATCAACAAGTAAACAGGCTGCATTTACTTCCTGCCCTCCATCTGCATTGAGTGACGTCGGTCAATGCCTGAATAAAACATCGACGCCTCCTCTGATGGCTGACGAACGCTAGCAGCACCATGGCTGAAATATGAATATAGCTCATGCAAGCAGAGGCGGTCTTAGCCAGTTTGGCGCCCTGGGCGAACCACCTTTCTAGCACCCCACCACCCACATAGTTGTTGAGCAGTGGGAGGGGGGAGAGAGGGGTATGAGCTGAGTAGTGGGGATTTAATATAACCGACATTCAGATCCAGTTTGTGAAAGGTGGGAAAGGAGGCGGGAGGGCGTAATTGGCATGACTTATGAAGTTAATATGGTAACTTAAGTTCAGGAGGACCCTGGTGGAGAAAAAATAATATATTTAAGTATATTTTAAATGTGCTGGATTTTTCTGAAATACAGCATATTGTATCAAATGTATCAAATCGTGGCAGCATGGTGATGGCCACTCTGATGGTATAGGCTATCACCACTTGTTATACTTGATATCAAGTATAATATCCATTTGCTATCCAGTTATCAAGTGGATATACTTAAGATTATATTAAAAATGTAAAATACATTTTTAAAAAACATGCTAAACATCTTTTTTCTTTCTAAAATATACGTTTAGAAATATGTGACAAAACAGTTCCTGAATCAGTCACATGCTCCATGAAGATGAGCCTCGATAAGTGCTTCATAAAAATCCTCCTGGATCACTCCACAAACTAATATTTAGGCCTTTAAAAGATATCAATTTGTTCAGCGTTTCTTTTTTCAGAATTTTATATTCCCAAGTTTGGTTTTGTGTGACTTTCAGCTTTCTTATTATCTAGGAAGGTGTTGCACAGTGGAGCTGTTAACTTGCAGCAAAAGGTCCTGGGTTCGATTCCCGGCACAGGGTCTTTCTGCATGGAGTTTGCATGTTCTCCCTGTGCATGGTGGATTCTCTCCGGGTACTCTGGCTTCCTCCCACAGTCCAAAAACATGACTGTCAGGTTAATTGGTCTCTTTAAATTCTCCCCTGGTGTGTGTGTGTGTGTGCATGGTTGTGTGTCCTGTCTGTCTCCGTTTCCCTGTGACAGAGTGGCGACCTGTCCAAATGTCCCCGCCTCTCACCCAAAACGTTAACTGGAGACAGACACCAGCACACCGTTAGGGACAAGGGTGTACAGAAAATGGATGGATGGTGTTTCGGAGGAAAACTCATACGAATGGACCGTCAGGGAGAACAACACACATTTTAAGGAGTTATTTTATTTTGAAATTACAATGGACATTGTAAAGATACTAAAAAGCAAACTGAAGACAGTTTCTGCATTGCAACATTAGAACTTCATGCCATTGATAACCATTATGGACATGGTTTAAAGACAATTAAACCATGTCTTTAATTGAGAAAGACAGATTAATTTGTCCATTAGCAGTATAATGCATTGGTGAGAGCCCATATAAAACAATCGTTTTCAGGCCCAGGCAATGCTGTTAGCTGGCCTGGACAGTAGAAACATTAGAGTCTGGGTGTACACAACACATGTTTTAAGTGCAGTTATTTCATTTTGAAATGACAATGGACATTATAATAACACTAAAAAGCAAGTTGAAGGCGATTTCTAACCAGCACTGCAACATTAAGAGACCTTCATGTTACCGACGTTAACCATTATAAGAAGAGGATCCTCGGCTTTATTAAAAGGGTGTTTAAACAGGTTAATTGGAAGAGTCCAAATCTGTGCAGCAGCTGTCCTGACTCGCTGGCAGTGATTAGATTCCATGCTTCTGCTTTAGCTCTTCTACCAGCTTGATGTACTCTTTCATGGAATCCTCTTTGCTTTTGCCTGACAGAAGAAAGGAAGACTGTTTTTTTCAGGAGAAATAAACCATTGAACACGTCTTGTGTCTCCACAAGGACTCCAGTTTTGCATGCAAAGTGGCATAAACAGACATAGTGGTAGGAGTTTGTTCTGCAATTGGTGGGTCGCTGGTTCGCCTAACTGCATGTTGGGAGGTCATGGACAGATCTGGAGGTGTACGCTGTGGTCCAACATACCTTTCTGCTTCTCCCAGGCATCCCACTTAGCTTTTCCAGTAAAATCAAGCATTCCAGGACGAGCTTTAGAAAGATGATAGAGATACGATGGTAAGACGACTTGTACTGGTTCCGAAGTTACATTGCTTAGAAATTCAATCTGGACTGTCATGCTAGCAGACTATTTTTTTAGCCATTTGATATTACTCAGTATTGCTGGTTATCATAGGGCAGGGCATGGGGGGTGGGTAAATTAGAGTGACCAATCTCACCTAACATTCATGATGGGGCAGTGGGAGGAAGAACAGAGCAACAGAGAACTGAGGCAACAGGAAATGGCCAGGATTTGAACTTTGCACCGTCACAAGGAAGGTTCTGTCAGCAGCACCACCATGCAAACACAACTAAATTAATTTCCTAATATGTTTGACTCAGTGGTGTAGCAATGAAAGCAGAAGCCTTAACGTCTTGTTTCTAAAACAAGGTGCTCTGTTTTAACCTAAATTGTTTTACAGCCTAACAGCTAGTAGCAAAACTGAAGTGTAGATTAGTGCATTGCATCTCTGAGTTACAACATTTAATTTCCCTTTGAGATCAATAAGTATTTATGAATTTAATTTGAGTGCACTTCTGTGAGGAGGCAGTCTCACCTGTGTTAACATCTCCCACGGTGGCTTGCTTAAACAAGGAGTAGAGCAGCAGCATCTCCTCATCAGATGGTTTCGCCTTCAGCTGCTTTACTTCAGCTGCGGCCACATCAAAGTTAGCCTACAGGAAAAAAGAGGAAGGCTCTTTTAATCATCAAACTGTTGACCTTCTCTGACCCCAACAACGTTTGGTATTATCAAAGTAATTACTTTTAGTTGACTGAACACAGTATTTTTGAAAAACATTGTAAATTTAAATGGACAAACGGGTAAAAAGGTTTTTAAATCCAGAATAAAATAAAAAATTCCCCTTCTCATACATACAGCTGTTGATAATCAGGGTCCGTCATCGCACAGAGCGATATGTTGTTTCTCCACCATTAGAACATTTAGTAGTGAGTGAATGAGGATGATTGACAGCACTAAAACCCACCTCCTGGTTCTGATTGGTTGTTTTTGGCCAGAACGTTGCATTACTTTATCCAGTAATAGTTCAGGGAGGAAGTAGAGGAGATTGATCTTTTTAATCACAGATTATCCATCTCATAGCAAACTGTCACAACATTGTGACAGCTTTAACAAATATGGAGAAAATATATATTTTTAATTAAAGTTATATACTGCAGCTTGCAGAAAATGCAACAACATGGCAATTCTTTTTAGAAGTCTGGATTGCTTCATATATATTTTGCACATTGCCTGGTGTTGCTCGTGGGAAGAGATATTTCAGTAAGATAAAACTAATAGAAAAAAAGTTAAGCAACCCTTCTTGTATACTGTATGCAAGAAGGTTCCATGTTAAATTCACGAGCAGTAAATATTGTGCTAGTTATCAGTATTGAACCAAAGAAAGCAAGGCTTTAAAATTGTGACACTTTTGATGGGTCAGACTCAAGAAATTGTAACAGCAGCTGTGTGGGGGGGCCCCAATTTCATTTTTTGTCATGGAGCCCAAGATTCCTGGCACCGCCCCTGCCTCCAGGACACCAGTAGCTTCTTAGCCTACCGATCAGCCAGAAATATGAACACGTGTCTGATCTATGTCGCGCAGTCTGATCAGAGGTCAGTGATGACGTAATTGAAGGACACTTTTCACAATAGACTTCCGGTCTACTTAGGACTGAGGCAAATGATGCAAGTGATACGGGTGAGGGGTCAGTTGGACCCCATTTGTGAACGCAAGGGTTAATAAGATTATACGTGCCGTTAGTCACAGTGGCAGCAAAGTTAATACGTGGTGGGTGGGTAACACATGCTTTTTGTTGTAAAAAAGTGCAGTAGCCAGAGGCAGGCATAAAACCTGATGAACATTTATACACCAACGACCATTTTTAAACCGGTGCCACCAGAAAAAACACTCTTCCCACTAGCAGCTCCCTTTAAGTAATTTATTTTTCTAAACCAAAGGAACCTGCCTGGAAATGGCCATTTCCAAGAGGCTAACCACCACACACCACTGAACTAACCCCCCCACTTCTTTAATGTGCTGGAACACGCTTCACACTTTAGTCAATGTATTCATACTCACTTGTAAGTCTGTCATTTTCAGTGGAGTTCCTCAGCTGCTAGTGGCGACGTGCAGTGAACCGATAATGGAGGGTTAGCTCAGCGCTGCTTCCTTCTTTCATTGAACACGGGGACCACAGTTCAAAGTTCGGACACGCCTTTCCGAGCACTGTTTTTTTTTATTTAACTTTATTGATACAACATTCGCTTGCAAACCTTGAGGCAGCTGTTTTATACTGACATCTAAGCATGAAAGATTAAGCATGTATGAAACGTGTTTAATAAAAAAATAAGTCACCTGAACGACAAGAGTTTAATGCCTAATGTTGCTATTTCGTAGCTGCAAATAAATATGTCAAATAAATTGAAAATCTTAATTTTTCCCCATTCATTTCAGAGAAGGAAATTCATATATCAATTTATTGCCCATAAGAAATCAAGCTTTATTTCTTGTAATTTTGGAGGTTATATCTAATACATAATGAAACCTGGTTTCTTCGGGAGAAGCTGCCAAAGTGGCTGAAGAGATGGATCAGCTAATTAAATGAAAACGCCAGCAAATTTTCGCTAAGCCTCTAACTGGCCAGAGAGCAGACGATGGTAAATCAACGTTGAATTATAGGCAGAATGGTTGATTTTTGGTTGAGGTCGACAACTGACGGTGGATCAACCATCAAACAACCATCCAGCTCTAGCCAAGTAACCAATGTTGAAACTGTGTCATTGAATCAATGTTTTCTTGTGGTTGAAATCTAATGAGTGAAATGCCGACGTCTGATCAATGTTGAATCAATGTATGTTTTGTTTTGCTGCACACCTTCACATCTTCTCCTCATCAGCGCTCTGGGTCAGAGCATTTTATTACTGAGTGGGGGTTCTCACGTTTTAAATTAAGCACTGTAGATGACAGTGGGTGGAGATTCCTTTCTGTACATTGTCTTACTTGTCCATAAAAATTCTTACTGACTGTTTTTGTGTGACATATTGACACAAAAACATCTACAACGTACTACAAGAAGTGGAGTGGTCCACCCCCACGATTTACATGAGCGGGATGTCCCAACCAAATTCAATGTTGAATTATGATCACAAAGGCTGAATTTAAGGTTGATGACTGATGGTGGATAAACCATCAAACAACCACACATGATTTTAATTGATGGCTGATTGACAGGGTTTTGCTGAACTGAAAACATGCAGGTCAGCTTGCCCTGAGGACAGGTGTGTCTAATCAATTTTGAATCCAAGTATGCTGTTTGTTGCACCCCTCCTCACCTCCTCCTCATCTACGGAGCCCTCCAGGGGACATGGGGAACATTTTTCTTTTGCGTCACCCCACCCAGCTTGAATCAGGCTTCCTATCAAGCTATAAGAGTGATAGAAAATATGCTAACAAAATGCCTCAGACCTGCAGCCCA
>NW_015112964.1:5844-8140 GCF_001443285.1 Poecilia latipinna | reverse complement strand
TCAAAATTACACCAAACTTGGAGTGTGGAAAAGGCGGTAATTGGCATAAACTGGTGTGTGAATGGTTCGGATGGAAATGGAGATAAGTAATGAAGAAGAAGGGGAATGCGAAGGGTGGACGCTAGTGGGAAGAGGGAGAGGACGAGGAGGATTCAAAGTAGGTGACGGTAAGGGAAGTAGAGATGTTCAAGGAAGTAAACGGGATCTAGAAGAAAGCAGTTCAGAGGAAGAGAGGGTAGTTAGGAGAAAAGTTGTGGATGAGAAATTTAAAGTAATTCTGAAACTTAAGAGCGAGGAAGGTCAGGAAAAAATCAGCCCAATTGGGGTGTCAAGGGAAATTAAAAAGAAAATAGGAGACGTTGAAATGGTGAAGATCTTGAGAGATGGAAGTCTTTTGATAGAATGTAAGGATATAGAACAAAAGAGTAAGGCTTTCAATGTGGAAAACATGTAAAAGAGTGGTGCTGGAGAAAAAAATGTTGGGAGAAAACAAAAATACTAGAGGGGAGATGTATGGGATCCCACTAGATGAGGATTTAGAAAAACTTAAGAAAAATGTAGTTGGAGCAAAGGTGTTCAATATGAAAAGGCTGTCAAGAACTGTGGATGGTGAGAGAGTGGGGAGTATGTCAGTTCTGGTGGAGTTTGAGGAAAAAGAGCTGCCAATGAATATAAAAATAGGATATATAAGCTTCCAAGTCAGACCTTATACACCTCCACCACTTCGGTGCTATAAATGCCAAAGGTACGGGCACATTGCGGCAGTATGTAAAGGAAAGCAGAGATGTCCAAAATGTGGGGAAGACCATAAATTTGAAGAATGTAAGGAAGATGTAGAAGAGAAATGTTGTAACTGTGGGGGAAATCATAGGGTCACATACGGAGGATGGGAGGTAAGGAAGAGGCTAAAGAAGTTGTGCAGATAAAAACAACTAAAAATATTAGCTATGCAGAAGCTGTAAAAAGTGTGAGGGAACAGGAAAAAAGAGGGATCGAGCAAAAGGGAAGCCAAACAAAACAGCAAACTAAAATAATACCTGAAGATAAGATAACTTACTCAGTGGAAAATCTAGTTTTATTCATAGCATATGTTATTAACTGTACTGATCAAGCTAAGAACAAAACCGAGAAGATTAAAATAATAGTGAAAGGAGCCGAAAAATTCTTGGGATTTAAGGAAGGAACATGGGAAGAAATAAATAAAAAGTTAGAGGTGGACAAGAAGTCGGGAGCAGCAGGTGAAAGTAGTTTATGCTAATACTTCAATGGAACGCTAGGAGCCTGATAGCTAACGGACAGGAATTTAAAGGATATATCGATGAGCTTGAAGTCCAGTCCAACCAGATATTATATGTGTGCAGGAAACTTGGTTAAAGCCAACATTGGATTTTGTTATTAGGGGATATGTTAGTATAAGAAGAGATCGAGAAGAGGGAGGAGGAGGTGGTTGCGGAATATTTATAAAACGAGGGATACAATATCGGGTCTTAGGAAAAGGGAAAGAACTAGATTTCATAATAATTGAAACATGGGAACAGGGAGGTAAATTTAAAATAATAAATTTCTATAATCCATGTAAGTCGTTATTTGCTGAAATAATGGTGGAATTAGTAGAGTATTTGGAGGGGAGAGTAATTTGGTGTGGGGATTTCAATGCTAATAGTTCACTGTGGGGTAATAGTGATGATAAAAATGGGCAGGTTATAGAAGAAGTGATGGAAATGAAACATTTAGTTTGTATTAATGAGAGAAGGGGAACAAGAATCAATATAAGAACGGGGATGGAATCAACTATTGATCTAACAATTGTATCAATGATATAGCTGGTATCTGTGAGTGGTCGGTTGACAAGGAAACTACAATAGGTAGTGATCATTATCCTATAACTATAAGGGTAGGAATAATTGGAAATAAATATAAAAATAGAGGGGAAAGATTTAACTTTAATAAGGCTGATTGGAGTAAGTTTAGATATTTGAGTGAAATTTATTTAGATAAGGTAGATTTTAATAAGCATATAAATGAAGTAAATGCAAGTATCTCAGAGATAATAATGGAAGCTGCAGAGAATTCTATAAAAAAGTCAGGGAGTATTAGTGATAAGAAAAAGGTGCCATGGTGGACAAGTGAGTGTAAGGAAGCAATTAAATTAAGAAATAAAGCCTTAAAGGTATTAAAACGTAACCCAATTTATTTGAACTTATTAGATTACAAAAGGAAGCAAGCAGTAGTAAGGAAGATTATTAAAAAAGCTAAGAGAGATTATTGGAGAAATTTTTGTAGTACAATAGGAAGA
>NW_015112964.1:0-1023 GCF_001443285.1 Poecilia latipinna | reverse complement strand
TACCGGAGCATTCAAAACAACACCAACAGCAGCATTAGAAGTAGAAATGGGAGAAATGCCACTAGATCTAAGGAGAACTACATTAGGAATTAATTATTGGCTAAATTTGATGGGCAATAAATGTGGACATCCAACTCGGAAAATTATTAAACCATGTTGGGAAAAGGAAAAGAAAGGGATGAAGAGTTATGGATGGAAAATTGAAAAGGAAGTAAAGGAACTTAAAGTGGACACTCTAGAAATTAGTCAAACAGATCCAATATCAGTTATACCACCCTGGATTCTACCAGAAGCTATAGTTGATTTATCAATATTGGTAAAAAAAACAAGATAAGTCAAATATTGTAGAAAGGTATGCAGTGCAATCATATTTAAATAATTACTATAGACATGTCCAAATTTATACAGATGCATCAAAAATCGACGGAAAAATAGGAATAGCATGTATAATTCCAGATTTCAATGTGAATATAGGGAAGAGAATCACAGACGGGTTATCAATTTACACAGGAGAAATGTTAGCGATACTTTTGGCTTTACAATGGATTGAGGACGTAAAGCCTCTACAAGCAATAATTTGCTCAGATTCAAGTTCAGCTTTGTTAAGCATAAAATATAATAATACGGATAGTAGGATGGACATCTTATTAGAAATTTATCATAATCTATTTAGAATACAAAATTTGGGATTAGTAGTTACATTTGTGTGGGTTCCAGCACATATAGGGATAGTAGGAAACGAGAAGGCTGATAAAACGGCAAAGAAGGCAACACATGATCCTATTAGTTTTGCAGTTAGGATGAGTAAATCGGAAGGGAAAAGTAAAGTCAAAGAAGAGCTGATGAAAATATGGCAGAGAAGGTGGGACAAAGGGTTAACAGGAAGGTGGTATTATAAAATTCAGGTGGCTGTAGGAAAGAAAAGAAAAGGAGGAAGGAATAGGAAGGAGGAAAGAATAATAACAAGGTTAAGGTTCGGTCACTCAGGGCTTAATTATTCACTTTTTAAAATACAAAAGCATA
>NW_015112963.1:384936-387470 GCF_001443285.1 Poecilia latipinna | reverse complement strand
ATAACACAAAGTTGGCACTTTTAATGGACTTTTAATGCAATTTTTAAAGAAATTTTGCATTAAAAGTGCTATTATTTACCAAATGATACTTCATGATAATAGTCACAAACATTCATAAAGACTTCTTCATGTTCATAACAGATGCTAGGTCATATTTATAACCGTGTCAAGTTAGTCTTATGTACACCATTTTAAATAAAGTGTTACAAAAAGCTTCATTACACACAGAGTGGCATATTTCAAATATTTATTTTTATACACATATTTGATTATTATGGCTTACAGCTCATGAAAAACTATTTTTTTTTAAATTAGAATATAATTTCTGGAGACATATTATGTTCTAGTCTATGTGATTATGAGGATTTATTTTTAAGAGAAAATACATTTTGCAATGAACAGACCGTAAATTACTCCCTGCCAAATAAGGTCAGAAGTATTACCTGTCTCTATGATCGTACGATAATGCTACGCTACATGCTACCCAAACATGAAGGAAAGCTAAAATGCTAACCTCTGGTGAAGACTGACTCTTTAAAACTGACATGCACTGCCAGGAACCCGCACTTAGACATTTCGGTTTCACCCTGCGTGGCTTTAACCTTGAGGCTAACTAAGATGCTCTTTGAACAAAACACAGATCAGGGTCCATTAATCGAACAGTAAAGGGGCGTTTGACTGTTTCTGTACGTCATCCAGAATGGATCAAAAGAGGCCGGATGCAGCAGGCAGACACAGACGTTAGCGTTAGCTCCACTAAATTAAAGTTTTTACTCTTTGTGAATGTGAATACACCATGTTTATAGGCACCTCTGGTTATTATGACTAGAAAATATTTTATCTTTCATTGCAGCCACATAANTTTTTATACACATATTTGATTATTATGGCTTACAGCTCATGAAAAACTATTTTTTTTTAAATTAGAATATAATTTCTGGAGACATATTATGTTCTAGTCTATGTGATTATGAGGATTTATTTTTAAGAGAAAATACATTTTGCAATGAACAGACCGTAAATTACTCCCTGCCAAATAAGGTCAGAAGTATTACCTGTCTCTATGATCGTACGATAATGCTACGCTACATGCTACCCAAACATGAAGGAAAGCTAAAATGCTAACCTCTGGTGAAGACTGACTCTTTAAAACTGACATGCACTGCCAGGAACCCGCACTTAGACATTTCGGTTTCACCCTGCGTGGCTTTAACCTTGAGGCTAACTAAGATGCTCTTTGAACAAAACACAGATCAGGGTCCATTAATCGAACAGTAAAGGGGCGTTTGACTGTTTCTGTACGTCATCCAGAATGGATCAAAAGAGGCCGGATGCAGCAGGCAGACACAGACGTTAGCGTTAGCTCCACTAAATTAAAGTTTTTACTCTTTGTGAATGTGAATACACCATGTTTATAGGCACCTCTGGTTATTATGACTAGAAAATATTTTATCTTTCATTGCAGCCACATAAAATTTTCTGCAGTCTTGAGCTTTGAATATTGTTTTTAGCCACCATTGGGGTTATAGCAGCCCTAATTTTGGCCCTAGTGCTGCACCGTAGCGGTTAGCGTGTTTAACTGCGGCGATGGTGCGTCCAGTTTCACTGCCACTCCACGTTGATCTTCTCCTCAGCTTCCCTCAACTTTGGTCCTGTTCCTTGTCCCACATGATGTGTTTTCTTTTTTTCACAGATTTTCTCCATCAAACATCTGACTTCCTCATGGATATTTACTTAAATTCAATTAATGGTAAACAGATTATTTACTTCTGCAGCCACCTCTAATGATTCCTGGTTGTGATGCATTTGATTTCAGAGTATTGGAGTAACAAATACAACATACTCTTAAGCTGTTACTCTTTTTCAGTATGTGTCATGTCACTGTTGTTCATCACTATTTTTTTGGTCTCTCTACAATCCCAATAAAGAAAAATAAGGTTGTCGAAGTCTCGTTTGCGTTGTTTTGTCGACTGATTCTTTTTTTTTCCTCCAAATTCCCTGAAAGCAAAGTTAAATAAATCAATCATTTGATGAACTCAGTAGAGACCACCCCAATAGTTACAGCGTATTTAACAGCTCTTGCAAGCAGAGGTAATCGCAGTATCAGGAAAGCGCCTGACACAATCTTTTGTCTCTCTCCTTATGACTAATAGCTAAATGTTCCACCGCCACCATAAATATTTATCTGAACTGCAATCAGCTGCGCTGTGCGACTCTTTACTTTGTCTTTTTTCCAATCACATCATCGCTCGAGGAGACTCTTTAGCTCAATCCTTTATCACCTTCATCTTCATAATTGTTATTGACGCAAGTAGATGGATATTCAAAGCACTTCTTACGCTCAAGAAGATCGTTTACTACGAGAATCTATCGCGGTGATTACAACACTTCTGCTGAACGATGACTAAACAAGCTCGCTGTGGGTGGTTTCTTGACGATTAAGACTTTCAAAGGCAGAAAATTCATTATTTCTTTCACTGTGATGCTATCTTGGTGATAAATGTCCATTATATGCTCAATACATTACTGTTTTT
>NW_015112963.1:370034-381873 GCF_001443285.1 Poecilia latipinna | reverse complement strand
TAAGACTTTCAAAGGCAGAAAATTCATTATTTCTTTCACTGTGATGCTATCTTGGTGATAAATGTCCATTATATGCTCAATACATTACTGTTTTTTTATATTCCAAGTGTGTTAAGTTGTTTTTTGTGCCAAATGCTGGCTGTAGTACCAACATGTCTGCTTGTTATGGTTCAGTCCAGCAGCAAAAACATCGTCAGGTAATGTGCAGAAGTAAGCAACACGGTGAAACTCATTACCCGGAGCAGGAGCCGGATACGGGGCTACATTAATGTCCAACCAGCATTTAATGTCAAAGTGATCCGCTCCCAAAATGGGGTTTTCTTCTTTTTATATGTGATCATTTCTGTCTGAATGTCATAGCCTACAGCTCAGGATAGACATGGAAAGAGCAATTTTCTGCTGAATGATGATTTTTTTTTTTTTTTTTTTTTCCCAAATGATTTACAGCCTGGAAAAAAAAAAAAAAAAAGCAGTCACAATAATGATGCCAGCACTTTTCTGAAAAGTTCACTTTCCTCTCAACACCGGTGCACAAAAAGTAAGAAACACCCTAATAAGATATTTTAGGCGCATATTTTCGTCGAAAGCATGAAAGGAAAAAACACGAGGAGGTAAATTCGGGTTAGAAGATACTAATTTGTGTTTACTCTGGATCAACGATTCACAAAACCTGGACTTAATGAATATTAAATCATTTTACACGCCTTTTGGATGAGGTTTGAAGATAGCTAAGCAGTTCATAAGATCCTAGCTGGTTTCATATACAGAGAGCACCATAAATAATCTAAACAGCAGCACAAGCTGAATGGATTAAAGTCTGTTGGACAACAGCCTTCAGACCCCAACACCAGCAGCCTGCCGGTGGTAAATGCTGAGTTACTTTATAATTTAAACGACCCGAGATGAAAGTCAGACATGTTTTAAACTATGAATCTACAAGCCACCCGCGATCTGCAGGCTGCTGTGTCGAACCCTGTGACAGCAACGCCGTGTGTTTGTTTTGCATGGTATCGAGCAAAGGAATACCTTAGGTTTACGTATATTTCCATATATCTAAACAATAATTACATTTTCAGGATGTTTTGTTATGCAAGGTTGGTCAAGATTTCAGGCTGAACAGTTGGACATCAAAAATACCGGTTGATGTTCAATATTTGAGAGTATTCTCCATTCTGTCATTTCTTATTAAACAAATATGTAGCTAAGATGGAAAAGTTGTGTGTTAAAATCTTGGCCAATCCTTAATGCTTCCCTGACATTAATAATACCAAGTAGCTCTTCATGCTAGCCGATTATTAGAAAGTGTCACCGTGTCCTTAAGAGAAAAAGATTCAGCAGCTTTTTAAAGATTTGGAGCACACAGGTGAGTAAACACCAACGTGGGGATTCACTTAGAACTGTTCAGTGTTTCCAGCAAATTCACCTGAAGATAACTATACAAAGCAACTTCAGAGATACAGTAAGAAAACCTTTGCAAACCTCTGTTAGCAAATTAAATGTCAACAGGTGACAATTAAGTCCAAGACACACCGCCTGCGTCTGATTCTTCATGTACCAGAGATCCTGGTGGCATAAACACAAGTCGGTCCGGCGGCGAACTCAAAGATGTTCTTTTTTAACACACTGACTCGTTTGGCTTCCAGTGTTTTTCACACTTTCTTTAGTTTCTGTTTAATGTGCGACAAAATGGTAGAATCTGTTTTTGTTCAGTTTCCTTTCCTTTATATCCCGATGCATAAAAACACGCAAGGACTTGAAAGAGGGTGTTTTTTGTTTTTTCTCCCATAATTGACTTTTATTACCATTACCTGTGTAGTGCTGCTTTGGGATTTAGAGCGTGATTACATTTGACATCATGTTAATAACATCCCCCCTGTTGGAGGAATCATTTAAAGGTATAAATAGCAGTTAAGATATTGCATACAGTCCTGAGGGCACCAGAACACAGTCATGGTATCAGCTGGCCGCCGTGGAGACGCTGCGGGGCACGTGAGCCGCCGCAGCTCGTTGGAGGAGCTCCTGGATAAAAGCGGAAAGACCGAGGAGCAGCAAAAAGAAGAAACGCCAAGGGACGGAGAGAGCTGTGCGGGAAGAAGGTGCCTTTTGGCTTAATTAGGGGTGAAAAATTAATTAGTGACAGAATGTGAATTAATCAGACCTCCAAAGGCAGTTTCAAGACGACGCCAAAGCGGCGTGCACAGAGGTCCCCCCCGAGACCTGACGGTTTGTTACAGCCAAAACGTTATCCTGTTAATTGACAATGAGGCACTTTTTGAGTAAATCACCCAAACAGTGGGAGGCATCTTGAATCCGTGTTGTTTTCATTGAAACAGTTTTCCTTGACTAGGCCTGTCACAGTGATCAATAAATCAATTAATCGCATGATTTATCGTTTATCTCTTTTATGCCAAAAACTGGATGATAAAAGTCGTCAGTTTGGACAATTTTATGCACAAAGTCTTCAACATGCATTTTATTTGTTTATTTATTTTGGGTATGTAGCATGTCTTCCAGTTCCGGTGTTAAACGTTCATTAGAATTTAAAGTTTACTGATCTTTTACAATGTGCATTTTTATGTTTGCCATTACCATTATATTACTTAAAAACTGTGTCAAAACAACAATATTAGCGTTTATCGCAATAACTTCTGGAACAAATTATCATCCGGCAAAATTTGTTATAATGACAAACCTATCCTTGACAAGACACATCATTTCAAATGTCAAAAATAAAAAAAACATCTAATTAGCTTTTAAGCTAAAGTATTTTCCCTCTCACTGCTTTTAATGCCTCTAAGACAGAGTTTACGTTGGTGAAGATGTGCTAACAGAGGTAATAATTTATGAGTCGTTCTCAATTTTCAAGCTTAGTTCTTACCAGGTCAAGGATCTGAAATAACTAAAATAATTTGGTTTTATTAAATTTACCCTAAAGTTACAAACAAAACTTCATCCCAGCAATTTTCTGTATAACCCTAAGTCACTTTTCAATAATGAACCCTCAACATTTTGTAAGAAATTTCTATTTAGACATGATCATTTGCCAGCAAAATGAACTGAAATTGTCCCATTCTGCTTTCCGTTAATTCCCTAAACCTGTAGTTCATTCTTTTATTTATTTAGTTTAATTTTCTTTTTACCAAATGTAAATACATTTTCTCAAAATTAAATGTTTTCTGATGTAAGTAGTCAGAATTGAATGTTTTACAAAGTAAGGACACGGATTTTCACCTGCATAGTCACATCGTTTATTTTAAACTGTATGATTAACTGATACAGTTTTCAACATATTAGTAAAATAGGAATTCACATAAGCTTCATCAGGACGTAATATTTTTGTGGTTGTGGTCCAACTATTGTTTATTTGGATATATACAGACATTTCATCCTCCTGGAGTTTCTGGACAGTTTCCCTTTAATATGGGATCATCTGGATGTTCTAACAACATTTTATATGAATTATGCATCAAATCTGTCGTTTATTTCCAAAGAACTGCTAGAAAAGTCTTTCTGAGGGAGTGTGAGACAGTGGTTGAGATTGAGTAAATTATGAATATGTTTCAGAAACAAGTGCTCAAAAAAAATGCAATCTTATTTATTCATAATGCTTTAGTTTCACGTTGCTGTTAGTCTGCGTCATGGGTTTCGTCCAAGGATAAACTTTTAAACGCTACTAAATCGTCAGTGAATTTAAATTTGCTTTAAAAGTTACGTTTCTGCCAAGTTAATGTTTGCATAAAGTCAAAATTGTTTGTCCCGTTGTTCAGAACGGGAGCGCAGGAAAGGCCGACCCAACACTTCCTGTTTGCATAGGGTCATGATGTCATCGATTACATCACTGGGTACAACCAAATTAAGTCTTTTTTTTTTCTTTGCATCCTATTTTTTTCTTTAAAGTAAACTTTCAAGCTGCACTATATAAAGTGTATTTTTATTTTGCAAGCCATTTACTTGTGTAGACAAGTTTGCAACTTAAATTAATAATCTATTCCTGTTTCTTTGGATTGTGTTTGCGCGGTTTCACCTATCTTCAAATGGTACAGCCCGATGAGGGTCAGGTGTGTTTCATTTCTGCATAAAACCAGTAAAATGTTTTAGCAACTGAGAGCTTAAGATGGCAGAAAAGAAGATGTAATTGAATAAAATCCACTAGAGAAAGTCTAAGCTTCCAATTTGCACTGCCTCACTGGGAAATGTTTACTGGTGGCCTAGCATTAGCCTAGCGTCTAGGCTAATGCTAGCTTGTTCACCTTGTGTTTACATAGGCTTTGTTGATCATTTCCCTCACATGCTGTCCTTCTAGATGATCTTACAGCTGGATGTAGAAGCAAGGCTGTGTGATCTAAAACAAGTTATGGATATTTACTCTTTTTCCATGTCTTCCATGGTTTACTGCGTTTCTTGTTCAACACAGGAAAAACAAACTGCTTCCTCACATTGAGATTGTGTTTGCGTAAACCCAGAGTGTGTTTCTGTATTTTGTTAAGCAGCTACGCTTTGAGGACTACATTGCTTATAGTGACATTAATTAGTATTCTTAATCATGAGTTGTGTGCTAAAATAGCTGTAGGTAAGATGTAAATCTATGGAATGTGGAAATAGTTATTTAGGTGAACCAAATAATTGGTAAGTCAGGAACATGAAACTATTTACATCTGATAAAGCCAGAAAAGGGAAAGCAATGTTTTCGAATTACATTAAACCAACTGAGTTTTCCAAGTGCAACAAATAATTGACAAATTTCTGCTTCTGAGTTGTTACTGCTATCGTTTCCGATTCCTCAAGATCCACATCTTGTGTAATAGCCCAGTGAGTGATCACGTGTACGCTTTCTGATGTTTTTGTCCTTTAAGGCCCCGCTTGGCTGAAGCATCCCCCGTGTCGGGGTCGGGGAGCTGAGCCTGTTGTCTGTTTTCATCTTCTTTAGGAAGCAGTGAACCGTCTGCCCTTCATGCCACAACAGGATCAGTGGCACTCAATTACTATGGAAACTAGAAAAAACAACAACAACATGGTGTCCAACCGTCTGAGACGGGAAAACAGGAACCAACTACATAACTTACATAAGTATTTATCATATTTAGCTTGCAGTATGTGCAAACACGCTATAAATAGGAGACCAAACGCAGGCCTCATTCACTTCATTTGTTAGGATAATTGTTTCAAAAGAAAGCAACAACATACTGTGCAGCTTACTTTTGCCTCAGGCTACAGTTCTTCTGCTTGTAGATGGATCATCAACGCGAGCAGTAAGTGTCGGGGTGAGAACCAGAAAAAAAAACAACAACCTGAGTGTTAGAACCAGCAGTGCATTTCCCGCCTTCAGGCTCAGACGTGTTGTTGTTTTATATCTCTTAATTTCTTTTCTGGCTGCTCTTCAACGCAATTCAATTTATGTGGCACCAAATCCCATCGAAAGTCCTCCCACGGCACTTCGAGAGCAAAACGGGGCCAGATCGCATCCAGTTACATTAATTTCATTGTCACGGTCAAAGAGTTTGATTCCACCTCTTACTGCATGATTTTTGATCTTTACTTCCCTGAACACTTAATACTGAAAATTCAGGATTTATCTTTTTAGTGTTTGTGGATTATACACAGATATTCAAGAAATTATGGTATATGTACACATGTTTTACAGGAGACATCATTATCAATGCCCTTTTTGTTTTCTTTGTAAAAAAGTTTGGACTTTCTACCCTTGAAGACTATTGTTGCTAATTCGCATCAAACCCCTTCCAGTCTTAATTTCCACCAATCCATTTTAATTCAGCTTCTAAACTTAACAACATTTTTGTTATGTTGTTTTTCACCAATCGTCACCATCATAATTCTGACCAATCGTGCCCAATTTTTTTTTTTTTTTTACTTTTAAACGCCAACATTTTGATCCGTTACATGACTTAGATATTCAAATCAAGTCTTAAGAGTGTCAGCATCGGCCAATAGGTAAACCTGGACCTGTTGATTTTTCTATCTTGTTGTTTGTTTCCATATTTTTGCCTTGTTTGTGTTTTGCGAGGGAAAGAGTCATGTTACAGCACAGGGTTATGTGGCGATTAGCTGAAATGCAACGTGAGGTCGCACTCATGCAGTCTAAAATGTAGGGAAATATTTAAAATATGTGTAATTTGGGTAAATATTGGTTATTGGCAATTGATAGTGGGCCAAATTTTCAAATCGGTGCATCCCAAAAAACAAATTTTCACCAGACAGTATGAAGTATTTAATGCACTTTTAGGGAGTTTAAATTCAGGGTTGAATTTCTAATATTTTGAAGTTTGCAGGCCTGAAAAGTAGAAGCCATAACCTGCTGGTAATGTTTATATTACGACCCGCCTTGTCCTGCAATATTGCTAACAGAGACTCTAATGACGAAGTGATTCTAATTTGATACAGAGATACGGCGGCCCAACTCGGCGAGGTTGGAAGGGATGATGATAATAATACTGCAGGGTATTCAGCAATAAATCACCACCTGATAAGGTCAACGTCTGAATAATGATCACATTAATGTAATGAGTCCTAGCCATGAGACGGAGCTGGCAGACGCTCTCCTGGGCATTAAGTGGTAGGATGTTGATCTGTTCTGCGCCAATTGTGGCATATCATTTAACAGAACGTGTATGTTTGTCTACATGGAAGGGTTTTTCTTTTTCTAAGAAAGTCTCAACAGATCCTCCACCTTCTGCAAGTTTCCAAACAGAAGCTGCTCGGCTAAATATAGAGTCTCACCTATTTTCTCACTTTATTCTTCCTCGGCCTAACACCCTGTTATCTCTCCCGCAGATTACACAACTCTTAGCTCTCATCCATTTGTCTTTGCAATCTCCCATCGTCTCCGTCTCGCTCCAGGCGGCTATCCCGGATCCAACCCGCTTAAAGTGACTGGATTGCTGAGAAATTTGGGTCAATCTTTGCAATCTCAAGAGAATTCATCCCTAACTTTTTAGCTTAAAGTCTCAAACATGAAAAGGCTAAGCTGTGAAAACTCCTGCACCGTCTAGGCATCAGGACAGAATCTGGGGATATTTGTTGTCCGCTGAAAGCAGATTATCTTAGATCTTGTGCGACTTAAGGTGAAACTTTTAAATAACTCGTTTCCTCCAAAGGCATTTTTAGACATGTGCTGCCACGCCAAGATCTGGAGATTTTTAGAGCCGTCGGGTTCTTTATGATGCTTCTCAAGCTGTCAGTGAGTAGTTTTCCCTGTTGAGTTGAGCTGTAATATCTTGTCTACATAAATGTCAGTTACCCAAGGTTTCCCGTCTTAACGGTGCTCTGTGCAACACTCTTAAATTATTAAACAGAGAGTCATGTTTCTGTTTCTACAACAGGGTAAACAGAGATACACCAAGTCAAACTGAAACTTAAATGTTGCTGGAGTCAGCACGAGGAATAAGTTGCTGCGTTGACGGTAATGTGTGCGGCAACACCTCGCCGACGTTGCTCCATCCAAAGGCAGGTTTAAAATCCAAAAGCCAGGTTGCAAAGCTCGGTACTCTGTCAACCAAAGCTGTGCAAAATTTTTACTCTAAAAATTAAACCTGCTAAGATAAATAATACTTTTGTAAAAACAACAACTAAACAACATTGGTTGCACGTCAAGACTTTGGTAAACCAGCAATGCTTTAGATCTTGATGATCGTCTCTTGTGTGGGGTTCCACAGGGCTCAGCGTTAGGCCCCTTCTCACTGATTTGTAAGGGGACCATTCTGTTATCCAAGTTAGATTTAGGTTTTTGGTTAAACCAGTTATTTGTAATTTACTTCAAGGTAGATTTCAGATCAAGCTTTTTTCAAGTAAGGCCAAAACAGTCATCCAGGGTCTTTCCAGCTTTCCATACTTGGTAACGTTTTACATGAATGGGTGTTTGTAAGACTGATGTGATGCTGTCATAAATATAATACCTGTCATTGTTGCACACTTAATAATTAAATCAGTGGGATTTTCACAGGTTCTTTTATTGTTGAAAACTGTTAACTCAGACAAGAGTGACAGTGAGCGCCCACTGGTGGCGAACTGCTGTAGCTACAGTTTAATGCCTCAGTCCGAATAGAAGTGCAGCTTAAAAATAATTTCTGCAGTCAAACAGAAGTCTTTAAATAAATTAAGAAAAGGGAGGAGGTGTAATTATTTCTAATGTTCATTCTGCCACATCATGAACACGAAAAAGACTTTATGAATGTTTATGACTGTTATCATGAAGTGTCATTCGGTAAATAATACTTTTAATGCAAAGTTGCTTTAAAAGTTGCATTAAAAGTAGGTTAAAAGTGCCAACTTTGCATTATTTTTGCAAATTTATACAATTTAATGCAAAGTTGGCACTTTTAATTGACTTTTAATGCAACTTTACATGAAAAGTGTCGTTATTTACCGAAGGACACTTCATGACAACAGTCATAAAGACTCTGTCATGTTCATAACAGGTGTTATGTCATGTTTATGATAGAGTCATGTCAGTCTTATGCACACCCCTTCAAATAAAGTGGTACAATTTACTTTTTGTCTTATTTTGATCATTTATATACAGCAGTTTTCCACTCATAAATGCCATGTTCTTCTTCTTCTACTGCTTGGTTGGGTCTGGACTGGTGCAAACAGGGCAGTGGAAAAAGCTGGGAGTGGATTCCTTATAAGCTACAGACAGTGACATGTGCTCTACAGTTTCTCAATCAGAAGCTTGTGTGCTTTTAACGTCTTTTAATCTGTCTGGATTTTCGATGACTTGTTTGTGGAAGAGCAGATTTTGCTGTATCATGTTAGGATTTACAGTGAATTAGCGAGATAAACTGAGTGGCTTGTTTTTGTATTCCCTCTCGCATCGTTTTCGCATCGTCTCGGTTCATCTTCTCTCGCGTCTCCTGCAGCCGACACCGTGATCCGTAATGGAGCTGTGTTCTCGTGATCGGTGCAAGCTCAGCTCCTCGCAGCAGGTCACAGTGACACCTTTAGCTTTAATGTGAGTTTTATTGTTGCTCCACGGTCGGCCCCCGCAGCCCGTCGACATGCCGTCCCCCCCCCCCAACCCGAACTGTGTCAGCATTTTCTCAGCCTCTGTCCGGGCACAGGTGGGGAAGGGAAGCAGAGGAAAAAAATAATGCATACACCGACAGGAACATGTTCGCTTTTAATTCTTGTCGATTCACATCCAATAAACCGGTTGTCATTTTGTGCGTGTTCTGTTTGTATATCAGCTCTAGAAAGCCATGGCATAAGCAGAAATTAAAGGGTAGCTAATTATAAATAGTTGAAGAACATTCTCCTTAATCTGTGGTTTTGAAGTGATGCGTGGAAATCTGCTGATGGGACAAATCTCCATTTTACTGCTGTTCAGTTCCTGACTTTCTGCTTTGTAATTACGAGTAAAACACAACGTGAACCGTTCTTCGCTTTGGAATAATAGTAGTAATAATCTTAGATAGCTGAACCATATATATCCCATTAGATTTAATCACATTTATCTTTACGCAGCAGGAATTAATGCCCCTTCTTCTTCGCCGAGCATTTAAAGGAAAGCGAGTACAGTTTACAGCTTGCTGGTCGAATCTATATTTGTTTTGTTTTGTTTTTCAATGCATTTTTAGGTAGTACATCTTTTTTTTTTGTTCCACATAAAACGACAAAGTTGATTCCTTGAGGCTTTTACAAACAATATCTCGAAGGAAAATGTCAGCTTTCTCTTTCCTCGGCGTGCCGCTACCTTCCTTTGCTATTCCCCGTCTCTTGCACCAAAGCATTGCTTGACCTTTTCTGGCTGATTGCAGAGAGAACACTGTGTACACGGCCCAGTTGGATGCTTCTTCTCTGCGGTTTGTGGCTTACCCTCGTCTGTTCTCGACTCTGGTATGTGGTTATCGTACGAGTTTTGGTTCGGTCGTCCCAAATTTCATCTGTGTTGACATGATTTTTTTTTTTTTTTTGGAGAAAGACGCGGAAAAATGCTCAAAGATGTAGTAGGAGAAAAGCAACTGATTACAGTTGAAGAACAAAATGTGCTTTACCTACACCCACTCTGAAACACCAACAGCCCTATAGAGTATTATGAAAAAGATGAACGAATGCTTTGCTGCCGCCACAGTAGACTGAATATTTCAAATATACACGATTCACCTTTACAAATGCATTTTCCATACACACTTTATAGTGCTCAGTATTACACGGAGGCAGTTGTTTTCCCACCAGAGGCTGAGTGATGCCTGGATAGGTTTTCCAGTCCATCATAAAACCGTCACATTTGACAAGCAACTCAGGTAAGTTTGAAAATCGAAGTTACCAGTATATTCATGTTCTTCGCTGCCAAGATAAGGTGACAAAAATATGAATGCATCACTGGGAATTGGGAACAGGAAAGTAGTACAGCAGGAAAACACTAGCTAGTTATACAACCTGAAAATGAGCTAACATCAGTTGAGAGAGGAGAGAGGTGCATTTGTTTGTCGACAGCAGCGAGGGGATTCTTTGGAGGGTGCAAGACATCACAGAGACACACTGATAAATGGGATATAAGTTGTTGTTGTTTTTTTAAATGTCAGTAAGACAAAATTTATTATTTCTCTTACAACCAAAATAAAACCTATAGCCTTTAGCTAGCCAGTAGGAAAGCTAACTTTCACAGGTATTCCCCTCGTATTGCTCCGACAGCTCTATAAAACACAGCGTTTTGTGGTGACGCAACGTTCCTGCGCAACAATCGAAGCGAAAACGCCGCTGCATGTTGATTTGTTGCATCACACCCAGCTGCACATTCGCATGCCATACTGCAAGTGCCGCTTCTGTGCTTCGTCTCTGACTCTCTGCTCAACAGTCTGCTGCTGCGTGGCACAAATCCCTCTGTCTGCTGACACATGTATCGGGAATCAATGTGGTCCATGCTGGAAAACTATAAAGGCAGCAGCGTGGAAAGCTTTTTCGATGACCCTGTTTGCCTCATGTGCTGCAGAGGTAAACACTGCTCCGATACCGGACAGTGTTCTTGTCGCAATCATCAGTGAAGCGTTTCAGTACTGCTGTGGGAGGACCAAAACATTTTACACAGGAAAACAAAACTTTTTAGTTAGCTAATGGGCTCTTTGCTACCTACGGCACTGACGTCACATCCGCATGAGCGAAATGTGGTTTTCTTGCTTCCTCTTTGAGTTACCATGACAGCTAGGAAAGACAAAGTCGTATTTCAGAAGCACATAAAGCAATACCATGAACATTGTCGTCTTCCAAATATAATGGGATTTTAAGTTTTCATGGATTTCCAAGCGATCCTGAATTGCAAATATTCTTTGCTACCAGTTATAAAGCTAAAGCAAAGTTTGCAGCCTTCACTTCACTCCGGATCAGCTTCTTCAGCCTAAAACTACCGGAGAGAGACGGATGGTAAATAAAGGAGCTGTCCCTGAGTTATTTCCATGGAATCACGAATGTATTCAGCCCGAAAGAGCAGACCAGAGCCAGACAGCCGAGCAGCTGATCCGCCTGTACACGCTGCTGTAAACACCGTCCTGCTTCACAAGAAGCATGCAAAGGTAATAAAGTAATAAAACTAAATAACACTGAGACCTTAAGGAACACGGCCATATTTTCCTAAAAGCAACAACTCTGAACCTGAACAGTCAGCTAACTAGGTCTCTGATATCAGTGCTGCCCTAGTTTTAAGCTATGAGGCTTCGTCATGCTTCGGAAGCAAAAAGCCCGAACCGTAACCTCCCTCTGTACTCTGTTTGACACTAACGACAATAAAAACACAGAATATACTTGAAAATAAGTACAAAATAAGGTAAAAACATTGTCCGTTAGAATGTTTAGATACTTAAATAGAACATTTTTGCAAAAAAAAAAAAAA
>NW_015112963.1:342815-366988 GCF_001443285.1 Poecilia latipinna | reverse complement strand
TAAAACGAAATAACACGGAGACATGAAGCAACACGGTCATATTTTTCTAAAAGCAGCAACTTTGAACCTGAACAGCTGAACCAGATCTCTGACACCAGAGCTGCGCTACTGTCAAGCTATGAGGCTTGTTGAGCTCCGTCAGGCTTCAGAAGTAAAAAGTCCGAACCGTAACCTCCCCGTTAGTCTGTGACACTAACGACAATAAACACACATAATATACTTGAAAATAAGATAAATACATTGTCCGTTAGAATGTTTAGATACTTAAATAGAACATTTTTGCAAAAAAAAAAAAAAAAATGTCCGAGAATATTACCTACTAGCATAAGCTAAAGTTAGCCACAAAGTTTAAAGAAAGTAAAACTCACCATCGTGTCTGTGAATGTATGACGAGGCATACATCTTAAAATCTTTCTCCAGCTTACTTGTTGGAGCTTCGGATTGATGTATCATTAATTGTTACCTTGGGCAAGTCGAATAAGCACCGAGAGTAAAATGCCATTTTCAGTAGACCGGAAGTGACCGAGCCGCTTGTCTCCAAATGCAAAGCTAAAGTGCAAAGAGCCCATTTCCCTGCACGCAAAACTTTACATGAAATCCCCAACTATTGTAACTGCAGTGAGATTTCTTTTTAGGTTTATTGTGAGTTTTCTTTGTCATATTTTCCAAATTCACAAGAGAGTTCAACTTGGAAATAAAAATGTATTTCATTGGAATTATGAAAATAAATCTAACTGAAACCACTCCAATTTTGGAAAAAAATAATAAAGTAAAATAAAAGTTACATTTTTAATAAGACTTTTTTGCACTACAATTTATCAAAATGAATGTATTTTGCAAAACTTTAACATAAACACTTTTTTTTTAAATACACGAGTCATGTTATCAACAACAGAATGTTACCACTGGGGGAAAAGACAAAGAAGACGACGGGAGGATGATGGTGGTGCATGTTTTTAAATGACAAACTTATTCACATGTGATTTTAATTGTGTTTCTTATTTAATGGAAACACTGCAGTTGCAAAATTGTTGGGATTTTTCTTGTATAAGTGTAATATTGACAACGTTTTGTGTGCCCTTCTGTAAGATACTTTTCTGGAACTTATTTGTGGTATTCCCCAAGTACTTTTATAACTTAGCATAAGCCTCGCTGTAACTTCCGTGAACTTACTGGAAACTTTCTTGTAACTTACCCAGCACTTTCAAAAAACCTCACCGGATAATTTACTTTCCAGGAACATACCAGGCAACAAATTCTGGAAAAAAAAAACAAACTAAGACCTTCTGAAAAATAACCTCTAAGATCTTAAAAAGTAACTCCTTCGTCCTAGGAAAGTGCAGACTGTGTTAGGCAGTGCTACCACCACCACATCTTAGTAAGTCTGTTTGACTGAGAGCAAGGTCAGACTCTTAAAGCTGGGAGTATCAGTTGCTTCTCTTGCTCAACTGCTTGGTCAACTATTCATGCACCAAGCAAACACAATCCCACCTCTGGAAGGAAGAAAGTAACAGGTAACAAAAACAAAGGCATATTGGGTGTACTCTAACAAATGTCACGTTTAGCGAGAGTGTCTTGCACATTTTGTCAAATTTGCCTTAAAAAAATAAAGAAAAAAAGCAAACGTTTAACACCCACATGCTCAAAAGCCCGTAAAGGCTCTGTAGGTAGGACTTAAAAGTTTTGCAAGCAAAAAGAGAGAGAGAGAGAGAGAAAAGAAAGCAGAGATAAGAGGGGAAATAATACGATTTGGAGCTCCACCTTCAATCTGTTGTCATGGGGAAATATGCATTTGCTGAACAGGAGGAGGATAAGCTCCCCACCTTGATCTTTACTCTTAGGGAGCATCGCAGCTACCGCCTAACATGCTCAACAGAGAGCGGGTGAGAGGAAGGCAGCCCTCCCATTGATCATGCAGACGGTGCGGGCATGCAGAGCGCGTAACGGACACTCTTATCATTCTGTGGTTGCAGTCCCGACTTAACTTGCGGCGGGCTGCCCTGAAAGCACAAAAGGTTGTGTGTCTCCAAAGGGGCTTTATTGGGAATGTGGACAGCATGATAAGACGAACCCCGTGAAACAAATTACGACCGCCGACATCTCGCCCGAAAGGATAGAAACGAACGGCGCGTTTATCTCGCTAATAAGACGCTTTAACCTTTGTGCTCATTCTGATTATTTAAGCAATTAGCGAAACGTGTGGAAGCAGATTTGAGGTTTGTGTTTGAATTAATAAAGCAGAGCAGATTAGGGCAGCAGGAGCCTCATGCAGAAATCCTGACGATGAGACAAACCGTTTTCTTTTTTTAATAAACTGACTTTCTTCAACTTAATTTCTAGAAGCCATTTAACTTTCATGCATGTTGTTATTTTTTTATTTAATTTTTTTATTTTATATTTTTTGCAGGAAGACAGAATAACCTGTAAAATAAACAAAAATAAGCATCTGAAAGATCCGTGCAGATACACCCTGGTAGGGATTTGAGCCAGGACATTGTTGCTACAACAATGGTCAAAAATAAAAAAAATCTCTAATTTACTGTAAAATTGACAGCTGTGGTTGCCAGAATTTTACCATATAAGGACGGGAAAAATAGGAGTAAATTCTGGCAACCTCAGCTGCTGTATTACCGTAAATTAGAGACGTCTCTAATATACTGTAAATTACAGTAATTATGGGCAAAATACAATTTGTTTTACAGTTTCTAACAATTTTATTGTGGACACCACAGAACTTTATCACATAAATTTTAATATATAAATTTGACCATATAAATACAGATTTTACTGTGTTTATACAGTAAAACAAAGTAACGTTTTTTTGTTGTTTGTTTTTACAGTGTGAACAAATGTTGCTTTGCAGGTTGCAGCTCAGTCACACAGTTTCTGTTGCTGCCAGAACGAATAGATTTTATTTAATCTGTTTTAGTTTTAGACACAGTTTACTATTTTAAAGTTGTGTTGAAAGTTTTTGCCTATCTTTTCCAATTAATTTATGTTTAAGTGTCAGTCATTCAGCTGCAGATGTAGCCCCTTTTTCTTCATTAATCTGCCTTATTTGGCCAAAGAATCGCCGGGCATCAGCACTACGCTCCCTCTGCCGTGCTGAACAGCTGTGTTCATCCGTCTGGCTTTCCCAGCAGGGAATCTGAACATTTTAGATGAACTGTGTGTTGTTGGACCAGGTGAAATGTTTCTTCTTGCTCCATGCCAAGCGGGAAGTGACATTGTTGTCCTACTTCCCTTGTCTGACAACTATCTACGTAATCACAACAATAAGCTGCCCATGACCAATACTTGTACGTTTTGTTTTCAGTGAAATGCTTTTTTCCATTCTTAAGGAAGGTGTCAACATCCTCACGTTTCTGTTTTCCTAAACTTCGCTGATCGTAGGATTTTGATTGAATTTCTTGGTTGCTCCCCTCTGTGCTGCTGTATTTCAGGGCACCTTGTGCTCCAGTTAGCAAAAGGCAGGTCAGGCAACACCTGCATCCCAGTCGTAGATCTTACAGCACCGCAAACTGTTGTCACATGACACATGGGGGGTGGAGGAAATGAACTGGAAAAATACCAGTTTGATGAATCAAGGGGTTTGCCTGATGTGAGCTCAGATGTAAATGCATTATTATTAATATTCCTAATGATAATGATTGCATCCACAACATCCAACAAAAACATCCATTTCACATTCGGCAGAGAAAAAACTTTGATAAAATACTCGGTGGTTGGATGAAACCAGAAGTGTAACTTTTTCAAGGTGTGTGCACCATTAGATCAAACACAGGATTCAGAAAAAACAAAACAAAAAAAAAACTCATCATCACATCGACTATCAAACACGGTGGTGGCGGCGTAATGATCTGGGATTCGTTTGATGCTTTGGGACAATCTGAATCTGATGAGTTCTGCTCTCAGACAGGGAAATTGTGTGGCATTCAGCTTGTTGTTTTAAATTCAAGCATACAGAAAATGTTGAATGGCTAAAATAAGATATCTTTTAAGAAAAATCTAAATTTCACAGTGACTTAGTCACAATCTGAACTCAAACCTCTCTGAGATGTTGCATTTCGTAGGGAGTCACGTAACGTGGCTGAATTAAAACAATCCTACAAAGAAAGCTGGCTAAAATCCTCTGCTGTTTAAACTGTAGAGCCTTAACTTGATGAAAGAAAACCACTGCAGCCACGTTTAGAAATCAACGAGCGCCGTCCTTCGTTCCTGTTCGTAAATTTTAAAAAACCGGTTAGAAGGTAGAAAGAGGGATACGTTTTACCTAAAACATCTACAACTAAAAATGCCCATTTCAGTGGAAGCAGAAACATCTACAAAATAACCAAAATAATAAATGTTGGATAACGTTATTAAAACTTTAGTAGCATAGGTGTTTGAAATTTTTTTGGCACCAGTAGAAAAACGTATTGATTTTCTCTTTTAAGTACAAACGATTAGATCCTCCTATGCATCTTCTAAAACATTTTTGACACTGTGACAGTGTGAAAAGCGAGTTATGACATGAAAACTTCCTGCTGGCGCATGCCCACAGGCCCATGACATAACCAATCGATTAACCCCCCCCCGTTCACCCTCGGGTGTTCAGACGTGCATCGTTTTTCTATTCTCTCTCTGCAGAGGTTTGCCCACTGTTCTCAGACAGAACCACCTATGCGGCGGAGGGCAGTAACTCCACGTTTAAAGGGCAAAGACGGACACGAAGCCTTATGACATCAAACGTAAACCTGACAAAGACCCGAACGAGATGAAGTGCTCAGAGTCGTAAACAGATGGTAAGCCCCGGACGCCGCCGAGGCGCCGCTCGCCGCCTCTCGTTCTTTTGGCAGCGGTTCAGCAGTTTTGTTGAGCAGAGGCACAAAGTATGGAAGCTGTCAGGTGCCATATGATGCTGCCTCTGCAGTTTACACACGGAGCCCGACGCGGGAGATTGATGACCAGGTTGCGGGAACATAAAAGGGTTCCAGTAGAGGGAACGCGGAGGTCGACGGAGGACACACACGGATCAGAGCGAGGCCTCGGCTCATCTTCTTCCTCACCCGGTGTGTGTCACGTCACACCCGCAGTTGTTGTCAACTAATTTGTTTTGTCCGTGCTCATCTCAGGAAATTAGAATATAATCAGGCAGTTAATTGTTTTTAGTGCAGAGTGAAGCTTGTGTCTGATATAAATAAGACACATGGATATATTTCAAGTTTTTTTTATTTTAATTAATGTTAATGACAATAACTTAAAGTTAATAAAAAGTCCAGATACACTTTCCTGTAAGCTAAAAATGAATGAGTGGAGTCTGAACTCTTCTGTATTTCTAAGAGGGTTCAAGTGAAACCCGACTGAACTTTGCGCTGTATGTGCGGTTCTGGCTGGGTCGCCGGTTTATGAGCTTCTTTTTGTGGTTTTACGAACTGAAGAGCTGATGGGGCCCCTGATTGGCCAACCGTGACATCTGCTGCGCTCTTGCTGAGCGTCGCGCTGAGACTGCAGGAGGGTTAAACAGTAACATCTAGTCCAAACGTCTCCCAGACGAGTAGAAATTAAGCAAACGTTGGTTCTCCTTCTCCTCCTCTGGAAATCTGACTCACCACCCGAACCTGGGACTCTCCATCCTCCACCTCCTGTGGATCACATGGGTTAGGCTTTGGTTTCCTGTTTTTATTACTTAGCATAATTTGAAAAAAGAAGAAAAAACACCTGAAGGTAATTAGTCCATGGTTTTGCTGAGGTTTTGCTCTGACAGCTGCCTTCTTGACAATCCTCCTCATCTATTTTATGAATTGCCTCCTCCTGCAACTAATCATGACGCTGCCACCCCTGTGCTTCACAGTTGCTACAGTGTTCCCAGGCTTCTCAAATTATAAATGTGATCAATATAACCAAAAATTCAGTTTTGGTTACACATGTCTGGGCATGGAAAAAAAAAGAAGAAGTTTTTTTCATCTCAGAAAATATTGGCAAACTACAATTTGGGTTTTTACGTTCCGTTTGGAGTGATGACTTCTTCCAACACGTGGTTGGAACTGGACTTTTGTCGCTAGTGTAGATCAAGACTCAGTCTTACCAGCAGGGTTAATTTTAAGTTTATTTCTATTGTGTTGCCTGTTTTGTACCAAAATGACGTCTGGGACACAGAACCCTGATCTGTATGTCAGTGGTGTCAAAATTTGTAGAAAAGATTATATGTCTATTTTTCTATACAATATATGTAAATATCTAGCTTTTCCTCAATAGAACATATAACTTTCCTTTTCCCCCCCCCCAATTGAATATGTGGAATAATGCTACTTGACTGTGATAGTCTAATTTATTAAGACATACCTGTTTGCAGCAAAAGGTCAGTAATGTTTCCCCTTCATGAATGACCCAGATTCAAACACTTTATCTGTGCGTGCGTGCGTGCGTGCGTGTGTGTGCGTGTACCAGGTTTTTATATCCTTATGGGAACCCATTTCTGTCTACAATGTGGAGTTATGGGGACCATTCCTCCTTGTGGGGACATTTTCTTGGTCCCCATGAGGGAAATTGTTCTTGGGTTTTAGGGTCTGTGATGGTTAGGTTTAGGGTAAAGGTTAAGGTAAGGTTAGGTATGTGATGGGTAGGGTTAGGGTTAGGATTACGGTAAGGATTAGGCTGTAGAAATTAATGGAAGTCAATGTGAAGTCCCCACAAGTGATGAAAGCACGACTGTGTGTGTGCGTGTGTGTGACAGCGTGCATCCCCTTCCATGGGAGTCGTGCATGCGTGTGTTTTGGGATGAGTGGGTGGGCCGACACCGTGCCACTGCATCGCGGCTCTGGTCTCATCTGGTTTGAAGCTTAAGTCCGAGAACTTTGCAGTTCTCTGCCTGACCTACATCGGCGACGCGGCGTTCTTCTGCAAAACGTCTGTGGTGTTTGCGTGCCTTCCTCAGAGTCTGCCGTGCCAAAACACACAAACACACACACGCGTACACACACAAGCTCAGAGAAGGAAATTCAACAGTTTAGTAGTGATAGTGGTTTCACGGAAATGCTGCTGTCACATTACAGGAAGGATTTGATTTATCTTAAGCTTCTCTCAGCAGGCTGCCTCCTGCTGCTAGGTGGTTAACAGGAAAGCTATAATCTCCCCACACACACACACACACAGATAAACAAAAAGTATGAGCAATGAAATACAGTGACTCAACATGCAACCTTTACAAGGAAAAAAAGAACAACTCTGATCCACACAAAGACAAACTTCTGCACTCACACACATTCACATTGCTTGCTATTTGCAGCGGTAATTAGAGGTGTGACAGCCAGACAGGTGGAGGTGACGATAATGGGCCTCAGCTATTTCTGTTCCCCCGCTCGCTTCGTCTTTACAGCTCTGACATTCACCCCTCTCCCCCTCCACCCCACAGCCGTCTTCTGCCGCTCTCACATTCCCCCCCCTCAACTTTTCTCAGAACCGAGCTCCGGTTGTGAGAAGTTCAACTTGCTCTCGCAGTTCGCATTGTGTTCTTCCTTCACACGTTCTTCTGTTTGTTCCCGCGCTCTCCCGCTCCGCTGTTTTGCTATAATTATCAAAACAGCTTCCTCTATTCCAATAAACAAACATTCATGCAACTTCTTAATATTTACCAAGCTACAAATTGGCAAAAGTCTACAGAGACAGGCACCACCCTAGAAACTTTGTTCAAGAACAGGGACAAGTTAACTTTATTGTCTTACTTTTGATCGGATGTCGACACGTCGGTTTTCAACATGAGGTTGGTGGTGTGACGCGTTGCGAGCCCTTCAAGCTCCAGTGTGCAGTCGGATTTGGAAAAATGATTTTCTATGAATATTTCATGCTAGAATCCCTAACTGGAACCGACTGCTATATGTTATTTGGAAATCAGTGCATTTGGGAAGTTGTCATGTTGCGACTAGGTGATTGGATGAGACTTTCTTACAATACGTAATATGTGTTTTATTTTTATCTCCTTTATTCACCTCCAGCTGCCATTTTTGTCATCCCAGGTGATGATTAATTAGGCTTCACGTTCAAGGACTCATAGATGTGTCAGTGTAGAGCTTTCAAGGTGAGATATTTTCCATCCCAGTGGACAGACTGTAATATATCACAGTCGTTCTTCTCGTAAGGGTTACCTAAACACTCCTCAGCCCATGATACATGCAGCTTTTATCTGATTCAGGTCTCCGTGGATTTGCTCCAGATGACCAGGGCAAGAGGTGCTGTAACACCTGGACGGTTTCCCAGTGTGTCAAAGAGCAAACTCAGAGAAATCCAGGAGCTTCACTCATACTGCTGTTACACAAAAATGAATACAAGCAAATAAAGAATCATAACCTGAAAAAAAAAATGGTGTTCAAAGTCAGGCAACAAAGAGGCAGGATCGGGTGTTTTCTGACCACATAATATCATTTATTACCCCAAGCAAGTAACTATGTTACCTTCAGTTGTTATAAAAATCAATAAAAACTGACCTTGTAATTTAGCACCTGGTAATTGGGTCCCTGTCGCTTTAAGAAAGTCCTCCTCTTTCCAAAACTCTGTCATCACAACATGACTCCTCTACTAACCCTTTGACAATGTTTTTACCACTGAGGAGTGGCTCATATATATATATATATATATATANTGCATGGAAAAGAATAACCCTCCAGCTTTGTGCGCATGCGCAAATTTTCCGGATGTAAACAATAACATGCAAAGGGTCCATAGCCTCCATGTGTTAACTTTAAATGTAACTGCTGCTGCTAAGTACAGATTTATTTTCCTCAAACCTATATCCACAGCTCATGATTTGGTTACTTATATTTTATCTAAGATTTCATAATTAATTAGGCATATTTAAAAGGAAAAATAAAGAGTTAAAGTTAAAAAAAAATGTCTGCTGGAAGTAGCTATCGGAAAACAAGTATATTAGTCAGTAACAATGTCTAGAGAATTAAGTGACCCTAACAAAAAGTAGATGGAATGACAAAACTTACTTAAATTATTCAATACCACATAGGCACCAACTGGACATAGCTGATAGTTGTTTTTGTTTGTTTGAGTAGTGGTTGTAATCCCTGATATTTTCATAAACCGTCTCGCAAAAATAAAAGCCACAATGGAAACAAGGTGTAAAAATGCAATTTTCGGACAATAAAAAACAGATAAATCAACATGTGACATTCAACCTCTTTTATGAGTATTCTTTAAAATATGTAACAATGCAAAGTGGTGAACTACACATTTTCAATTACATGGGTTTCAAAAAACCAAAACACATGATCAAAAGCCAGTTCTTTAAAGACAAATGTTATTAAAATCTGGCCTGCTGCGTTGTTTTTCCTTTCTTGTTCCTGCAGTATGGCATCAAGAAGAAGGAGGAGAAGGAAGCCGAGGCGGCCGCTGCCATGGAGCAGGCCTCAGAGGGCAGCCTTACCCGCCCTAAAAAGGCCGTCCCCACCGGCTGCGGCGATGAGGAGGAAGAGGAGAGCATCGTGGATACTGTCATGAAATTCATCCCAGCCCCTCTGATGGATATGTTCAATAAAAAGTAACAGGGTTTTGCTTGGAAATATGGTTAACTTCTTACAAAATCCTTCTAATTAATGCTGTACCAGCCTCTCCCACTCCAACCTGCCGTCACACTCTTCTTCACACTTGTCCAGTCCCATCAAACCAAATACTAAGTGTCCTGGAATTACGCAGTGTGCCATGATTTTGTCTTTGAGCTGATCTAGCCAATTTCAGACAGTGATTCATACTTTTAATATCATGACAAGAGAATCAGTTATCCTGTTTTAAAAATTACAAAAACACCTACATATTGCTTTATTTAACATCTTTTCAATCCATTTCTCAGAATAAGTCCAAACATTGCCGACAGCCACTTTTTTGTTTGTAAATAGCCTAAATAATATAAAAGAGTACTATATATGAGTGAAATATGATATATAACAAGATTACTAAGAGTATAAGCCATATTTTTAACTTTTAGGGAATTATCCAAATCATATCAAATTTAATTACAATTTTCATTTTCCTTTTACGTTTCTGCTAATTTTTGATACATAGTGTACAGAGATACATGCATTTTTTTTTTTATTGGTTCTTCGTTGTGGCCATTCACCTTTAAATTGATCTTTATGTGAATGTGAAATATGAATTTAAATGTGTAAAAACAAAGTCAAGTAAGTTTGTGAAGTGAAGGAATTTATTTCTATTGAGACAAATTTGTTTATTTTGTATGCATGCATTTAATACCTACAAGGCGACGTGCATATACTGATTTCATTTGTAGTCATGAAAGAGAAGACGTTGGTATTTCAGGCAATAAATTATTTAATTAAAACATTTCATTCGACTTCACTGTACATTAGGAGATACTGACTTGTTCAAAATGTTCTTCCATGGAGAAACATCTTCTCTATATGTAAAACTTGTTTTAAAACAGGAGGGTAAAATTTTATGAATTCAAAAAGTTCACTGGTTAAACTATATTTGATTGTGGCTTCGAAAACTCTGTTTTGTGTTTGCCAGTGTTATTTAGTCTTTTGAATCAAGACGTGTTAAAATTTCACCTGGCTGGTTAATTTGAAGCCGTGTGTAATATCTCTGTGTTTTCTCATTTTATTTTAATGTAAAAAAAAAAGAATAGAAACTTCACAAACACAACTATGTTGTGTACACACTATATGTGAACAGACAGTGACAATAGTGCAATATATTGTTCAAAATGAAGTTGTCCTGTGTCTGTTGGTTTAACAAACGGGAGTGAAGTCCCAAATCAGCAATAACAGACAATCTTCATTGTTTTGTGTTTTAAAGTTACCCCTAAATGTGTTAGTCGATGTTAATGGCACATATGTGTCAACATACTGTAACAGTGAAAGTTTTGTAGGTCAGACACATTTAATTAAAGAGGGAAGGTGGGACAATTTGCTTCATGTCATAAAAGTGTTTTAATCACATGAGCGTTCATCAACTGGAATTCACAGCTGATGAACTGTATTGTGTTAGCTAACACAATGAGAAATGATTCACAAAGCTTCATGGCTGAACAAGGAAAAATATTTAACATTATGACAGATTCTGGTCTGGTGTGCTGGGAAATAGCTGCACAAATTCAAATACCTGTACAAATTCTTCTTTAATGCCTTTGTTTTAAATTTTACTTCATTCCAGAGTGTCTTGTTGAACATTCCAGATATTTCTGACATTCCACCAGATTTATGCTGGTAATCCACCTACTTAATTACAGATAATTGCAGTAGGCCACAGTCAACGCCTTCTTTGCCTTTCAGACTACTACATCACAATGTAAACCTTAAACTATTTGTGCTTTTATAAGTCAGAAATTGAAGATTGACTCCAATCTACAGTTAAACAGATGAGATGTGTGCCAATGCCAACTAAAGGGTAATTTTAGCTGCCGTGTACAGAAAAGTCCAAAATCAAATCTCTGTAATCATCAATGTGCTTTTGAAAACAGTAACTTAGATATTTTGGTAGATTTTTTTACTAAATGTTTTGTGATTCACTTGGGCACAGTAGGTGTAGTTGTAACTGAGGTTTTAAAAACCACACATTTTGCCTCGATGTTGCAGAACTTGTGTATTCCTGTTCCTTCTATAAGGGATTTAGTTTTTGTTTTGTGTTTTGTAAACTGTATACTTATTTGAAATACAGTATAACACACAACACTGGTGTAATGCCACCCACAGAGCACATTTATTTAACGTCTTGCGACTTCACTGCATTTGTAAACTGCCAGCCGCTGTTGCAACATTACGTTAGCAGTCAACCATCTGATAGTTGTTGCCATGTTAGGGAGCAGTTGTTTAATTATACCAAAGAATAGTGATGTTGATAGCAGATTTAGTAAAAGAGCTTTCATTTTTGTTTTAGTAAATTCTCAGGTATAGCTTGATGTTTGATTAGTAGACGTTAACTACAGCTGTTGTTGAATTAGCGTCAATAAAGACATTAGTTTCATTGCTAACAACTTAGCTTGTCAACAGCTACTATTAGTTTTGAATACATTCAGCTAAATAGTTGTTGGGCTACCTAAAATACTGCTAAGCAGTGACATAAAAGATTTTTAAAATGAAGTCATATTTAATATGTTTGTGTTTAAAACTGATGGATTTTGATGGCACAAAAAGTTTCACAGCTAGCTAGAAACTAGGTTTAGCTGGCTAGACAGCTTGTTTAGCGAGCTAGGTTTAGCTAGTTGGTTAAACCTAGGTTTAGCTAAGCTTATCTAAATTATGTTTAGCTAGTTTAGCTAGCTAGGTAGCAGAACCTAGCTTTATTTATAGCAAGCAAGTTGCTCTATTGTAACATTTTATTTTTAAAAGTTTAACTCAAGAAAATATTTTAAAAGCTACAATTCCTGCCTTGAATAAGTTCCCAAGCAACACAACTTAAACTGATGAGTTTATTTGCTAGCAACTTAGCTCTATTGTTCACAACAAAACAAGAAGTTTTGTTGTGAACAATAAACAAGTTTTTATTGTTGGTCTAACGGTATTTTATTAACATAAATTCATGTCTTTAATAAAGTAGTTTCACTTCTGGCATCCTACTTTATTGATGGCCAGCCAGTTAGCACATAGTAACTTTAATTTAATAAAATCCTTAGCCCGGGAATATTTTATAAACTTTATTTACTGCCTTAAATCAAGCAGTTCTGTCGCTTGTAACATTTTGATTGATGGAAAGTAAGTACATAGACAGTTAACTATGATTTTTGAATGTTTTGCCCTGCTAGATAGCTACAAATCCTGCCCTTGTTAAAGCCCTGGCTAATAGTGAGAAACTGCCTGGCCTAAAAAAGAAATTTACAATTATTGCCTAGTTCTTTGTTAGCTAGTTTAGCTAGATGCTACATCAACATCTAATTAAACTAGCAAAGATATTTTGTCATATCTTTTAAAAGTTTAGAAAATATTCTTTTATTTTAGAATATCTTCAATCTCAGATTTGTTAGAAACTTCAATCACTGCCTTAAAATGAACAGTCTGATCGCTAGTTACCTGGTTTTCTTACAGCTAGCAATTTAGGCCACAGTGACATTTAATTTTATCACGTTTGGTTTTAAAATATTTTAGAAAGCTATAATTACTGCCCTTCTGAATGATGCCAAGCAACAACATCTTAGCAAAAATCATGTGTATTCAAAAGTATTTTTCAAATTAACGAAACCCAATCACTGTCTGCATCTAATATTCCACCAAATACAGTCATAAACATTTTTATCATTATCTTATAAATAGAAAATTGATTGCTCTCCTGCAGCCCAAACAAACTGCCCAAGCCCTGGGGGAACTCAATACGTTGCCATATTGTGAATGTTGAGTCAAAAACCCACAACAGTTGAAAGTCACCTATTTATGTCACTCATGCACTCATTAGTAGGTTTTAAAAACTGCCTGGATATGAATAACATGGCTTCTAGAAGAATAATCCTTTGATGTGACTTGAATGTAACTGTCTGACGTTTCTCTCTTCTTGCATCTGTCTTTTCTCTGTTCTGTATGTGCTGAGGAGATGCTATTTCTGGTGCCGTTTTTTCTCCCTGTCCGTTGTCAGTCCTGTTTTCTGTCCTCTGGTGGCTGGTATTCTGAGTAAAAGAAAAAAAAGAAATATGTTTATTTGCTGCATTATTTTGTACTGCAAAAATCTCCTCACCTTTCTCCAGGCCCCTTCCTCTCTGTATTCTCCTTATGTGTTGACAAAAGTGTATGCATGCTTTCGGTGTGCGATGTAGGCAAGGTTGTGGATATAAACGTTTCGTGTCCTCTCTGTGTTTCAAAGCTCCACCTGTTAGCCTCACTGCATGCTGTTTTAGACAAATATTTCAATATGTAACTTTCCTGCAAAAGTGGAATCACCGCACACTGAGAATAAAGTGATTTCATATAATTTTTTATAGTCTTGTGTTTCTGCATTCAAACTGTTAAACAGCACACTGCAAAAACACAAAATCTTACCACATAATTTTGGTCTACAAATATTTTATTGCACTTGAAATAAGAGAAAACTAACTTAGAACCAATTTTTCAGCAAGATATGAGAGGTTGTTTTAGGTGAATAATTTCTTAATATTGATGAAAATGCAGACATTTTCCCTATAGTTTTCCAATGGAACAAGTACTGTTTCAGTATAAAGGAGTTATTAACTTTAAACAAGCTCATATTTCTTGAGGAAAAGTACCTTTTCTCTTACTTCAACCAGACCAAAATTTCTCAGTCAGATGTTGTGTTTTTGCAGTGTATGTGTTTGGTTTTGGAGCCACTGGTATTTCTGCTTTCTGGTAAAAATCACTCTATATTTCTGAGACTAGCACTTAGCCTTACAGCTGGGGACCATCCCATTGCATGACGATCAGTACAACCTTTAGTGTAAACCACATGTAAATGTGTCTGTCAGTAAATCCTGTTTTTCATTCTCGGCATGGCTTTATTTTTTTCTTTTAACTGGGATTTTAACATCAATAAAAGTGAAAAGGGCTGTAAACAGAATGCAGTGTGTCGTTCAAATCATGACTGAAGAGAGACTTGACTTGTGATTGTGTCACGGTGACTACACAAACATCAAACAGACAAAATTAGCATCTCTGCCGTATAAGCTTTTTGTTCTATGTGGGTCTTTGATATGAGAATATCCAAAAATTAAAATACCAGGCAAGGATTATGGATTATAACTCTTTAAATTAGGTTTATTGCTGCACAGAAAATTAATTAATTGTTATGCCCTGGTTCGGTAATCAGGTTTAAATTTGAAATTAGCTTTTGAGACTTTTGTTATTTCTAAGATCCCTTAAATTGTTCATAATATGGCAATTTTAGCCCAGATTGGAAGTTATTTACTTCTACTGTGAAAATTACCTTTTAATCTTGTGTTGCAATCAAATCAACCCAGTAAATCATATATACTCAGTAAAGTTAAAAGCATTTCCTTATGCATGATAAATTAAGCTGCATATTTTGTTCCTTGCACTGGATGAAACTAAATATTTCTTACTCTCTGCTGCAACAGATGTTGAATAAATTATACAGCTCCCCATATGCAAAATAGATTTGTCAAATGGGAAGGTTGTTACTATTTGCACTTATGCAAAATTAAACAGAAATATGTCTAGCAAATTAATATGAGTTTTAATATTTGTGAAAATAAAACAAACAGTTTTAATTTGAGCTATGACCTTGCAAATTATGGATTAAAACAAGAGAATTTTAATGTTCTTGCCTCAAAATGTTTTTGTAATTCTAGATTAAACTTGGTTTTATTGGTAATTGTGAGGAGGGAGCATTCTGTGATATTATTTTCACATCTGCAGGTGTAGATGTCAAACTGTTTAGTGAAATATCCTTGGTGAGGAGCTTCAAGTGTTTGAGGCAGGATGGCTAATCAGGACAAAGGCTAATTTTTCTAGTCATTATGCTGTTCAGCTTAGCATAGCTTAACTCTATATAACTATTTTCAGAGCTGTTATGCTAACTATCTGATCTGCAACCAGTTTTCTCTCATGCATTTTACATTTTGACACCAGTCATCGCAGCAACATTTCCAGTTCAACATTTCTCCATCTGATTGCCCTGATTTTCACCTAATCCAGCTCCACTGAGCACTGTTAATGGCTCAGGACCTGGCTGCTCGTTCTGCAGTAGGACTGCGATATGTCTGGTGGTTTTACTGCCTTTCCGCCACTTCAGGCTGTTGAACACACACGAGAGCGCCGCCTCCTCAAGTCTCCCAGCAGGAAATGGAGGTATAAATCAATTCCATTAGTATTCATGCTTTGAGGTAGCCTTTTCAGACCAAGCTGCCTTTGTGCTCTCTGAACAGCACTCTGGCTGCAGGAAAGTCACAGCTCTATTGCTGTCCTGTAGACATGAAACAGTCACTGTCAATTAATCGCTCTCCGCTGGGCACTGGCTCTCAGTCATGTACCCCAGCTGGTATCCAGACACTAATTTATCTTTAGAGCTGAGAAAGTTGATTACAATCACAATCGTTATTTTTCTGTTAATATCTTAATTTGCTCTTTTTGTGTTGAGATAACCAGATTTGGTGATCAGATGTTGGCAGTAAAATCTTACTTATTAGATTTTGATAACTTTGAAGCCTCAGTTTTGGGTTTTAGCTTTAAATAGACACAATATCTTCAGCCAGAACTATCTGTTCTAACCCCAAATAGAGCCTGATTGTTAGAGCTGCCTTTTCCATCGACTACTGGCGGAAACGACAACAGGAAGTACAGGACGATGGCTCAGGATGTGTTTTACTGGTCTTATAGTATGAACAAACTTATTTAGGTGTGATTTTAATCCTGTTTCTTACTCAATGAAAACATAGCAATCGAGAAATGTTTTTTTGACATTAGTGAAAAAGTGACAAAGGTTTTTGCTCATTTGAAATGGAAACATCCCAGTCTGGAGACCTGAATTCTTCTAAAGATCAGAGGAGCAAACCGAAGCTTTGATTTGTCCAAAAGCAACACAGAAATATTTGTATGTTTATGAAATGTTACAAGTAACAAGTAAATCTTTTTTCCAACATTTATGTAGTCTCGTATTATTTTTTAATCACAAAAAACAATGTGCATAATAACTCCGTCAGTGCTGTCACATACCTTTATTAGAAAATTGATAAACAGAGGCTAATGCCACAATACTGTCATGTACAGTGAATGAGGGGTGGTGAGGTTGAACGCAGGACCCAGGATGTAGTGAGGTTGACGCCTTTAATAATCAAATTCAGCTCAAAGCAGTCCGAGAACATGCAGCACGGCAGAGTGGAAACAAAAAACTCAGCATCGGCAGCAACTAAACAAAAACTGACAAAATAAGAGCCATTTCCGCCACAGGACTTTCCAGTTCTACTGTGACGACTTAAACTAAACTACAAAAACGACTTATTTGACTGACGAGATGCAAGACGGCTCAGACAGACTGGTACCACATTAGACGGATGTTAGACAAAGACCCGACAAGAGACAAAGACAAGAGGTGGGGTTAAATACACAGGGAAGGAAATCAGGGAACTGGATACAGCTGGGAGCAATCAACAGGGAAGACAGACTCACAGGGGAAAATGGACTAAAACACAGAAAAACCTAAAAAATAACTACACAGAATACACAGATCATAACAAATACATGATAATATAGTAGAATCAGGCTCCAAAATGTAATAAACCATTCATGTCACATTTTGTAATGATGAAAAATGCAATAAAATCCTTCAACATATTTTGCAATAGTTTCTGCCAAATATGTTATAACATTAAATTTAGCGCTGATTATTTTGACGTTCCAGAAATGATAATTTAATAATGTGGAGATAAACAATGACTAACTTTATGTGTTCATCCTAATTATTATACCTCTAATAAAGATAACGTAGATTAAACTTTGGTCATTAAGTGAAGAACTTTTAGTCCTTCAGTTTCTTTTTCAGACAATGCAAAATGGTTCAAATTGTGTTCAAGTATTTTATTTTTAAAGCCAGTTTTATTACATTATTACATGTTGCTGCATTACATGTGTTTTTCTATGAATGCTGATTCTGCTCTTATTTGCATATGTTGTTATTCAAATGAAGTTTTGTGAGGTTTTCTGTCAGCTCCATCAGACAGCTGCTTGACTGCTGTGACTCTTGAAATGCTTCTTCCTCCGCCCTCCAGCTCTGAATCTATGGGACCTGAATAGCTATCGCCGCATCCCAGAGAGACTCTGACTGACAAGTCCATTGCCTTGAAATCTCAGCAGCCGCAGCAGCTCAGATGAAGCTATTATAGGTCTATTTAATGAATAAAGTAGCGCTGAGACGTTGCTCACCCACATCAGCAATTGGCATGGTAGCCGTTTCTTTACCCACCTTGATGACAAGAGGTCTGACGTAAAGTAAGGCTTTCCATTTAAACACAGCTCTCCAAGGGGACAGTCCTCCATTTCGCCGTGTTAGAAAGTGCAGACAGAATGAGCTGAAAACGGATTTTAAATGTCCGCTAAGGAAAACTCCTGACCTCAATTAGTGAGCTTTCCTCCCCTGGGTCTTAGCTGATAACTGCTGCATGATGATGCCAAGAATTTGGCTTTATCTGTCTGCAAGAAGGTATGAATATTGTAGGTAAAGCTCATGAAGATGTAAACAGAACGTTCTGTTCAGTCTATAAATACTTATCTGCTTTAAACACTCTTTGTTGTGTGAAGCTGTCAGCCATGCACTGCTATGCTTGTCACCAGGAAACTAGGTGCAGAGCAGATCTGAATAAAAAGCGTTAAGATAGTTGAAACTGTTGTTTTCATTTGTTTTTCATATGCTGGGAAATAATAGGAAAAACCTTAACACTGTGACAGCTCATCATGCTTTAGGCATCAAATGATTAAATAATGTGTTCAGAGAAAATTCTCCCAACCTTAAACTACTTTATTCAACAGTTCTTTGTGCTTGTTGGATTTTTGACGTTTTGTCAAGGTGAAAACACAGTGTCTGATCAGTCCCTCCAGGATTTCATGATTGTTTCTGTGATTTGTTGCAATCAAAGTCATCATTTGTGGAGCGACTGTTGAAATATTTGCAAGGTTTTCCATTTTCTTCTCTTCCTTCTTGTAAAATGTGCAAAATAATTTCCCTGACTGTCACGAAGAACAGGGAGTTTACGTTTGCTCTGTGCTTTCATATATGAACGTGACTTTTCGATACTCAACATATTGACCACAAATCATAATGACATCAGGTGAAGCAGAGGCAGCAGAAGTTAGGAATACTGCCACCTTCTGGTCGGAGTTAGCAGTCATTTAAACCTAACGGTTTTGGCTATTTTTACAGAAACTTTGCGATAAACTCACAATTATGCGTTACCGTAAAAAACTGATGGGATTTGTTGATTTTGCATGAATTGACACAATTATTTCATTCATATATTTTCATTGGGATTTTATGTGATGGACCAACACAATATAGTTGAAGTGACTGTGGAATGGGAGGACAAAAACACTTAATTTTCAAAAATGATTCAATATAATTCACTTCATTAGGTCAGCAAAGGGCAATTCATTCACATAAGCCTTTACACAACAATTAATGAGACAAAGTAAGAAGATCTCTGAAACATTTGTCAAAAATAAAATAAAAGAGCAGCAATTAAACAGAAACTTTAAGTTAATAAAGTAAACTTTACCATTGATTGACTGGCTTTCCAAAACCCTTTTCTCAGTGTTGTATGTTTAAGAGACGCTCCTGGTTTAACGTTACAGGTTTGTTTTTCCCCCTTCAAACATGATATGTTGCATGTCAAAGGAGTTCATTCAGCTAAATCTAAGCTCCACTTCCCTAGAAGGTGTTCTTTCTGCATTAAGCTCTGCTGAGCTGCAAAATTGAACTGGCACCATGTATGGAAATTTGATATAACAGACAGCAGCGCTCCAAGCCTGATGTCTGAATTTTGATTCTGAAGCAGCTTTGGCACTGAGTGCTATAAATTAAATCAACTTATGGATGGAAAGGTTCACCATGCAGCAAAGGCAGGCTCAAAAAATGTAATAAAACATGTTATTAAAATTGCACTGGCTCTTATTGAGCTGTTAGCTGAAACATATGGGACTCCTTAGCCCATCTCTGCAGCTGCAGCCCTTAATCCACCCACATGCCCTTTTATCCTGGCCTGAGATTTGGTTTTTGGATCCATTTGGAAAACAATTCAAATTCAGCAAGCTGCCTGACTGTCTCAATCTAATTTAAGACACTCAAAGCTGCACAATGTTGAGATGCACCAAGATTTATGCACAGAAACTATGTTCAAAAACCTGTGGGGCTTTCATGATGTGTAATCCCAATACTGTGATGAATATTTGATGATATAGTGATTACATTTCTTTAAAAAATGCAATGTTGCTTTATAAATCAGCAACGCTTTAAACATTTTTCCCAACTTTAAATTATCTCACTTTTATTATGATTCTTGTCTGTTGATAATGCTGGAGGTAAAGAATTTAATTTATAAATATAGACTTGTATTTGTTACCAAATTAAGTGCAAAGAAATCAGAAGGCTAATGTGCAGCTTTTGAATTTTAATGTTTCTATGTTGTGTTTAACTCAGTCAAAAGGTAATTATAAGCGTCTGAGTGAATTTTATCTTAAATCTTTCACTCAGATTATGTCCAGTAGCAAAAGGCAGAACTGCTTATCCTCCAGTAGATTGTATTTTTGTGTGCATGTTGTTTCGTTTTGTAGCAAACCCCTAATTCCTGAGGCCAGCTGTTATTTTCAGTAAGTTTTAGTGTCACTCTGGCACAAAGCCTAAAGTGGCTGCACATCCATATTTAAGGTCATAAGGGGAACTGTAGTGAAGGTTTAAATTGCTCTCCGCTCACAACAACAGATCGTATAAAACAGAAACTCTCTTAGTCCATAGCATCTCTTTGTTACACTTACCTTTCTGCTGCTCCCTCCAGAGAAAGAAAACAACCAAATATGACCTGAGAAAAAACAAACTAAGCACATAAACAAAGAGTCTTTGTACCGAGGGAGAGATCCATATTTCCTCCACACAAAAGAGACTCCTGGCTTTGATAATAGCAGCTGCAAATGGCCCTTATTTCCCCGGGTGCCACAGTGAGAAAACACGATATAGTTTTTATTGTACCGAGAAGGTGTAGCATAGGATATTTCCATCTCTCGTTAGTCTCTTTAGTGGCTGCTCTTAATTGGATTTCTTCTAAAGTTCAGATTAAACTGCAGAGGTCTCAGGCTCTGGTTGTGACCCAGCGTCTCGCTTCCTATCGGTGAAGCTGATTAAACTGCATCTTGTTTCTGGGAGCTGCTAGTCGTCATGTCTGGACCTGCGCTGATTGATTCCAGTTTTGCAAACAAGTGTTGTGAAGTCACAAGGGATTTGGCAAAGAATCTGGAAATTAAAGGACTTCCTTTGTTTGATGATACAAAAACAGAGAAATTTGTAGTTTTAGGCCCTTTAATTTCATCATACTGAAAGCTAAAAGTAAATAAAGTAATGGCAGTGAAGCAGATCTCTCAGCACAGCATAAATACATTCAGAAAAAAATATTTTCCAGTTCTTGGGGCATTTCTTGCCCTCATGAAGGAAGTCCTCATACATTTAATTAGTGTGCTCATTTAAATTTAATTTGGTTCTTGCATAATTTCTTATTACCTGTCCTTGGGCTTCATAAATATTCAGTTTATTCTTCATTATCCTGATTAAACTTGAGCGTTTAAACATAAACCGTAATTAAATGACAGGCGAGTCGTCAAATGTTTTCTGTTTTAACACAGTTCAGAAAATTATCAACAAATCTTACCAACTTGTAATACAATAGTTTAATGAGTGTTAAATGTCATACACTTATAATAATAATAATTTTATTTATTAAAATGCTTGTCATATTTTTGACAATACACTGCAGAGAAGAAAATAAGACACTTTAATCCTTTTAAAAACAATCAAGAATACTTCATCCATTTAGTGCCAAGTTTTTCTCTAGAAGGATAAATGGCCATGCAAATGTTTTGACATGAACTGATATACAGAACAGGGGTATAAAAAAGCAGTTAGTATAGATCCCTGCTCACTTGGTTAGTTGAGCTGGTCTGCAGTAAATATTTCCATTAAAATACATGAAAGTTTGTGGATGGACAGATTTATAGTTCTGCACTCAGGGAAATAACAGAAAATGTCCCAAAAACTGACATAGCAGCTCAAATTTGAACACTTTCCTGGGTTCTTTTTGCAGAAATCAGGATTGAATATCCATCTTTATGTTTTGTTTACCTTCATTACTTCATGAGTTCATTGCTAAAAGACCATTTGTAGTACAAATCAGTTTACAGAAAGCCACATTTAGTTCACCTCCAGAGCTGTTGATCTGTTTGCTGGCGGCCTGAAGCGAAATTAGAAGTGCTCTTGTCTCTGTGGGGAGCAGCGCAGTGAACAGATCCTGAAACATTGATGCAGAAGGCATCCGTGTTCCCGTCCCTTAGCTGGAACGGCAGGCACCTCCAGCAAAGACTTTCATGGTGGAGTTCACCGCAGGGAGCATCCGCCATGCTGAATAAGTCTGAGCTTTTTATGAGTCCCTATCACTCCTTATAGGACGAGAGCGAAATATTTGGATTACAGTTTTTGCAAGAGTTTTGCTTGAATTCCTCTCTATTAAACAAAGCATATGGTTAATCTCAGTAGCGTGGTGTGCCATAGTTATCCATAAATGCACAAATAACAACTTTTATGGCGTCGGATCCCCGGTGAGAGCACTGAAGCAGTCCGAGTCCAGCTGTGACAAAACTGGAGAGATCTCATTAATTTTTCTAACACGGACCCTTAAAATCTTTCTGTTCTCTGTGCAAAAGCTGCCAAATATATTTGATTCTGTCACACAGATTGAATAATTATCAAACCATAACAGAAAAGGCACATTGTGTCATTGAGTGAGGCTGTTACAGAAGCATGGAGGAAAAAGACTACATTTATTTAGCTGCTTCCCAAATAATACGTATTAATGCTTAATAATACTTATTGTCAGTTATCAAACTGCTGGATAAAATTTAAAAAACAAATTATATAAATTTTATAGTAAGTTTTCATAATAAGCAGAACCACATCTGTCCAGACACTGTTACTGAAAAACCCTCAAATCAACATTTAGCCAAATCAAACTTGGCTAAATGTAGAAAACGTTTTGAAAGAAAATGACCCAAATCATTTTGAGTCCCCAAAAATGTTGCCTTTAATACAGCAAATGTCAAAATCCTTTTTACATTTTTGATCCGTGATGAATAGCGTCACTTTCCTACAAAAACAAAACAACAACAGATACATAGATCAGACTACTTGGCTTGTTAGATTTTTGTTTCCTTCATTTCTTTGCCCACAAAAACTTTTGACTTGATGCTTTTGGCGGACATGGTAAAGTTTGGACACCCCTGATCTCTTTCTACAGTCGATCATTTCGAAGGATTTTTATCTTGCTACTAGATGGGTTTCATTAAGGAGGTAAAACACTTTTCAAAGCTAATGGAGAACAGTGACATGTTTTTGTATCTTGGTGTCACCAAGTCTCATCAGCATCAGATATGGATCCAAAACAAATAAATAAACATTCACCCTTCTTGTTTTTTTTGTGACAAATGTTAATGAAAATTAGTAGAAGTCACACCAATATCATGAAAGCTTGTGAAGTTTATGCACTTCATTACTACAGTGAAACATGGGGAAGGTTTCCCTGATGCTGGCAAACATGTTGACCTACATATAGCTGTGCTCTCACAGGAAAGACGGTAAATAAATTATTTACAAGACCAGTGGAGTGGTACGGAGGATGCCCCTTGCTGTCTGTGAAGTGAAAATCCATACATTTTGCTCTGAATCAAACATCCTGAGAGCCTTGTGACCATGCTAGCATCAGTTGTGTCAATATGGTGTGGTAAAGACTGGAAACCCAAATTGACGGAGTGACGCAGTGGAGCTTGCTGCTTCCTCCCTGACGAACGCCCACTGCTTTTCTCTTTGCAGATCTGCTGCACACCAGATCTTTGAAAACAACAGGTACAGCTCCAGAAAAGATGAAAACATTGTGTGGTTTTAGCTGATTTTATGACCAGCCCTCATAAATAATCACAGAATTACGTTCATGTAAACAAGCACAGCAATAACCGAGATTTGTGTGTACACACCTTTAATTTTTTAAAGGGTAACGAAAACTTCAAGATGGATTTCAAAAGCCAAATAACTTTGATGGAATGTCTCAGTGTTTGGTACAAAGACATTGATGATTCATGTAGAAAACCATCTTTTACATATAAAGCTACTGTTGAAGTGCCTCAAAATGCAGTAGCAGTGAAATCCAGTCATGTCAGATAAAGACAATTGGGGTGATTATCTTAATTGATTATTCTATTGATTATGCTGTAGATTAATCAGATTTTTAAAAGTGGCATATTCTGCAGAATGTTCATTCAACTAAGCCTTTTTATACAATATTACAAAACATTAAAAAAATAAAATCCTGTTTTGAATAAGGGTAAATAACACAGCCTTCCTTCAGCACAGGTTTGATCATTTGTAGAAAAAAGATGCTGCAGCTAAAATAAAATCTTCTGACATCGACCTGTGAAATCCTGCTACTTCAGGAGTTTTAGGTACCACATATTTACAGAAAAAAGATCTATTGAGTA
>NW_015112963.1:338257-339522 GCF_001443285.1 Poecilia latipinna | reverse complement strand
TGACTGTATAGCTCAATGGGTAAGTCACCAGTCTTCCACCCGGGAGACCAGGGTTCGAATCCAGGCTGGGGCAAAAAGTTACAACAGTGAAATTGAGCTATCCAGTGTGGGTCCTTAGGCAAGACCCTTGGAGCTATATAGCCTACCTCATACCATGAGAGACATTGATATACATAACATGCCAGCTCAGACGTCGCCCGGCCAAACAAGGTCTGCGTCAGGTGCTGAAGAACCAGAGCACCTTGATGACAAATGGGCTACTGGAACAAGACGGAAATGGGCGTGATGTGAAAACATGGATCTGTTGGAATGCTACTACTCAAGTAACTCTAGCCAGAGGGGCTACATGCAAAGACTGTGGGAGGAATGGTTAGTTCGACATCCCCAGTCTACAATGACTGCTAAACAACTAGTAGCTCAGTGTTCCAACATCCGCAAACGGCAACTGCTATCACAACTTGAGATTGACGAGGTACAACACAAATGCTACGGCAAGGGGGAGGAGCCTGGATGTCAGGACAGGGCGGAGTTAACTACAACTACCCGCCCAGAGACTGGGTATGTAGCCCCAGTAATGAACAAACCATCTGAGCTGAACGAGGCAGCAACTGACCTGAGAGACAGAATCATGGCCCGAATGAACACCAGACAACCCCGACGCCAACTACAACGACTGAGTGAAGTACCATCAGAAAGTCTAATTGAAGATGTGAATGCAGCATTGAGAATGATCCCTACCAACACCATAACAGAAACCAATGAGCTGATATACAACTCAGCATCAGTGATCCTTGAGATGAGATAAGAGCAACCATGAGACCCAATATCCACCATGGAAAAGACGGTTAGAGGCTAAGATCAAGATAACAAGGAGGGAAGTGAGCCAGCTGTCAGAGCTCCTAAGGGGTGCAATGAAAAGATCAGTACCCAAGAAGTACAGCCGCCTAAAGAGATACACAAGAGAGAATGAAGCCAGGAGGATTAACCGGCTCTTCTCCACCCAACCAGCTAAAGTGTACTCCCAATGGCAGGGTAATAACAACAGAGCAGACCCACCAAGGCTGGAGACTGAACAATACTGGAAAGGCATATGGGAAAGGGAGGCGTCCCACAACAGCAATGCACAGTGGCTAACCTCTCTACGAGAGGACCACAGCAACCTCCCTGAACAAGCCCCGGTAACCATCACTGTGGCAGAAACTGGACAGCACTACTGGCTAAAGACACTCACTGCCCTTAACTACCGACTTAAGAATGGGGGCCAC